>NC_073307.1:14910626-15010626 GCF_027595985.1 Sorex araneus | reverse complement strand
TGTGTGTTGGGTGACCTTGAGCAAGTGGTTTGACCCTTCTGGGCCTCAGTTTCTTCCTCGGGATGTGGAGGAGGGTGGAAAGGAAGTCCGTGCTATGAGAATTTAATAAAGCTAAGGCTACCAAACGTACGAAACATTGCCCGGTGGGCAGGGGGTCATCGGGCTGCTCTGTTGCCGGAGACAAACGGACACTGTGAGCCTCAGTCTGGCCAGGCAGGGCTGCTGTGACCCGCCCCCGCCACCTTCTTTCTAATTTTATTTGAACTCTTGACCCACTGAATTTGCTTTGACGTCTTTCAGCTGCTGCTGTTGTGTTATTATGCTCCCCCCTCTCCTGCGTTTTATATTTTTAATTGAAGTGATGTCAAAGGCTGTAACTGCATCTGTTTGGGAATGGCTTCACGTGCCCTCAGAAGGCAGTGAAATTTGAATCCAAGGTTCTCATTGCACCCCTTGCCCCTAGCATGCTCCTCTCAACCCCATATTTTGGTTTTGCTTTTCCCATGCTGTCACTGTCACTGTCATCCCGTTGCTCATCGATTTGTTCGAGTGGGCACCAGTAACGTATCTCATTGAGAGACTTATTGTTACTGTCTTTGGCATATCCAATACGCCACGGGTAGCTTGCCAGGCTCTGCCGCTCGGGCTTGATACTCTCGGTAGCTTGCCAGGTTCTCTGAGAGGGGCGGAGGAATCGAACTTGGGTCGGCCACATGAAAGGTGAATGCCCAACCGCTGATCTAGCTTCATCCTAAGTGGATTTCCTGGGCCCCCGGGTGCCTCTCTCCAGCCAGGGGGTCTGGACTGGGGGTGCCAGAACCCCTCCGCCATGTAGTGCTACGTTCATTTTCACTGGGTGGGAGTAGGGATGGGGGAAGGTGACACGGGACCCCCAGGCCCTCTCCTTGGGGATTCTGAGTTATGGACAGAGTGGGTGGAAGAGGGTCCACGTGGGCAAGTCCATGGACCATTCCTATAGAACCTTCTGGAACATAGCAACTTGAACTTCCTGGACAATCTGTGCTGGAGCTTGGAGTGCCCTGTTGTGGGGGGACTCTAAGGGGGTCAGTGCAAGGTCTGGGTATGGGGTGACCGAGGGACTGCAGCGTCCCAGCTCTGAGCCCTTCCCAGCAGCCAGACAGTGAGCTGGGGGCAGCAGTAGGAATAATTGGAGTTTTTCTCCCCTTGTGAGTTTTTTTTGTCTTCCGGGCCACACCTGGTGGTGCTCCCGGCTTTACACTCAGGAGTCTCTCCTGGCAGTGCTCGGGGGGCCATAGGGGATGCTGGAGATTGAACCCGAGTGGGCCATATGCAAGGCAAGCGCCCTCCCCACTGTACTATCGCTCCAGCCTGAGTTTCTTATTTGAACACTTAAAAAAAAAAAGCAACTTTAGCCCAAAACAAATGGTCAGGTGCTTTTAGACCCAACGTGAATCTCAACTGCTTATTTTTGGGGTGGGGAATTTGGCAAAAAGTGCCACCATTTTATTTTTACGTTTTCTGAACTACTGTGTATTTTGGGGGTGGGGGTTGGGGACCGGGGGCCACAACTCAGGGTCTAGCCACGTGACCCATGTTGTCTGCCATGGAGTGACGGCCCCGCCCGTCGCCTGAGTTTCACTTCAGCACAGTTGGCCGAGTGGTTAGCATCTTCACGGAGCATGTGTTTCCTTTCCCCTCCTCCAGGCAGGCATAGTCACTCATTGATTCATTTTTGGCTGTTGGGGTCATACTCGGTGATGCTCAGGGGCTACTCCTGGCTCTGAACTCAGGAGTTACTCCTGGCAGTGCTTGGGGGACCTTAGGGGACGCTGGAGATGGAACCTGGGCAAACACCCTTGTAGGCTAGAAGGGGAGGGTGGTCCCTTGGCCCTTGGTCGATAGGCGTCGGGGTTCTGGCTGGCGAAGGGGCCAGGTGAGCAGGACAGCCTGGCTTCCGTGGGTTTTTTTTTTTTTCCACCTCTGTCCCCAGTGCACTTTGGTCCTGGTGCCAGCAGCACAGACAGAGGACTGGGCCCTCCCCGTAGTGAGACACCTCAGCCCTTTAGGACCCGAGCCTCAGGGTCGCTCCTCTCCCTCTCTTGGCTCTGCCTCCTCCTTCTTGAACTTTCTTCACCGCCAAGGCAGCCATGGTCCGCGTGGAGTCCTTCGCACCCAGTCAGGGTACCGCTGGCATAGCTGCGTCACAGAGAGAGTAAAGAACGTTCCTGCCCAAAGCTTGCCGCACTGGCAACGGTACAAAGAAAGGAAGGAGCCAGGGCTCAGCGTTTTCTGGAGCAGCGGTATTCGGACCCGGGTTTCCCAGCCCCGAGAGAGACTTTGAGGAGCGTGCGTTAGCTTTTCTGGGAAGGGAGGGGCCGGAGTCACAGCTTCTCCTCAGGGACCCAGATCTCTGCTGCTGGAAATTGGGGCGCTCAACTGCTAGTCACGGAAAAGTCTCCCTCCTCCCTGCTTCCCGCCTGCACGATTCCCAGCGCAGAGAGAATTTATCCACAGCCAGTTCAGTCACAGCCACCCCAGGAAGTGGGTTCGATGGAGGAAGGGGTCAGAAGAGATAACTTGGTTTTCCGGGCAGACGTGGGGTGGTGTAGGTGGGAAGGTGGCAGAGGCAGGGCCTGGTGGTTTGGGCCCCATGTACCCTCAGCCATCTCCTCTTCAGTGACATTCCCATGCTGCCCACCTGGCTTCATGCTCCCATCGCATTAACTTTCTTGTCCTTCCTCTTCTGTGCACTCCTCTCTGCCCCAGGCCCTTTGCACATGATTCTCTTTCCTCTAAAGACTCTTCTTGCAGCTTTCCCCTCTTCCCTACAGTCTTGTCCACCAGATCTCCTGTTAAATGATCTCCTTCTACTCTACCCTCTTTGCTTCTCGGTGTCCAGCGTGTCTGGACAATCTCATGTTTATTTCTTCTGTCATTAATGCTTGTCTGTCTGACCGTGCAGGTGAAGACTGTCCGTTTCACGGACTAACTGCCCAGAGCGTCTGCTGAGCCAGTGAAAAGAAAGACGAGCGTCTGTGTGGCTGTGCTTCTTTGGGGGCGGCCTCCCGTCAGGTTAGGGACCCCTCCTAGGTGATCGTGAGAGTTGGCACGAGCCTTCTGGGGGAGAGACATTCCAGATGCCTGCTGGGAGGCACTGTGATGGGCTCGCCCTGGGGACAACCACCATGGGGACAACCACCAGGCTTTGGTTCACCTGGGCAGAACATTCGAGCCAGGGTCCTCACTAGGAGGCAGAGCAGAGCTGGAGCAGGCTGTGGCACCCGTGTCTCCTGGGGGCGGAAGGGCAGTGGAGGGGGGGGGGGTCAGTGTGAGGTTGGCTCCAGGAGGAGAGAGTGAAATGGGGGGGGGTTCCTGGTGTGGGCACAGAGATACCAGCGGGCTGGGGTCAGCGCAGGCCTGGCTCCCGCCCTCCTCCGCCTCTCGCTGCCCTCCGTGTCCCCCCCACCAGCTCCTGCTCCTGTGCTCCCGCCCGCCTCCCCCCAGCATTGTCCTAGCAGGGCTGCAACAGCGAGACAAACCAGATGCTCCGCGTCCTCCCGGAGCGGAACAGGAATCAGATAATCACTCTCGTAACTAAATTTGCATGAGCGAGAGAGACTGGGAGGCGCTGGAGCCTTGGGACTGGATTCCCGAGTCCCAGGGATGGGGTGGGGAGGGTGCGAGTGCAGGGAGAGTAGCTGCCGGTGGTAGGGGTGGGGGTGTCCCCGGGAGGGCTGGAACTTGGGTGCGGGTAGGGGGAGACAGTGCGGGTCTAGAGCCACTGAGGCGGTCATGGCAGCAGGACTTGGTTGTGGCTTTCAGAGGAGTCGAAGAAGTAGAAACCGAGGAGATTCCTTCGACTTCGGCCCGAGCAATGGTGCGGGCAGCGTGACACTGGCAAGGGTCAGCGGTCACAGGAAAGGACGGGCGTGGGGATGGTCGCGAGGCAGGTTTAGGGTGTGGAGTCTGAGGTGCCTTTGAGATACTCAGAGGCCGAGCCCAGAGGTGGCGGGGGTGGGGGTGGGGCGGTGGGGGTGGGGAGGGGGGAGGGGAGGAGGGCTGGAGAGGGAGCGCCAGGTTTCCAGGGCTGGGTGTCTTGGCCAAGTCCTACCATTGCCTATGGAAAGTTCCAGCCAGGAGCTCTGCGCCCGGCTTCCTGTTCCGGCTCAGTCCCTTCCCGGGGGTCTTTCTCTGAAGTGGTTCTGAAGGGTCAAGGCGGGTGCACCCCGCCCCTGCTTTCCAGGCTCTCTGGCCAAGCACGTCTCTGGAAAGACCACGCCGACTACAATTTGCTCATTTTGCTCTGATTGATATTGCTCTGCCAGATGACAGATTTTCGATTCCTACTTAGTAATGCCTTTAAGAATGCCAGGCAGGAAGGTAGATAATGGACCAACCATGATGACCTCTCAGTGTCTGTGTTGCAAGGCATAATGCCCCAAAGTAGAGAGACAGTATGGGGAATATTGTCTGCCGTGGAGGGAGGGTGGGAAAGGGGGCGTATACCGGGGATATTGGTGGTGGGGAATGTGCACTGGTGGAGGGATGGGTGTTTGATCATTGTGTGATTGTAACCCAAACATGAAAGCTTGTGATTATCTCACGGTGATTCAATAAAATTAAAAAAAATATGCCAGGCAGGTACTTGGGGTCTCTCTCTGGGGGTGATGCAACTGTGTGTATCTCTGTGTGTGTGTTGTGTGTATGCATGTGTGTGTGCATGTGTGTGTGCATGTGTGTGTATGTGTGTGTGCATGTGTGTGTGTCTGTGTCTGTGCATATGTGTACGTGTGTGTGTGCGTGTGTGCGTATGTGTGTGCATATATGTGTGTGTCTGTGTATGTGTGTGTATGCATGTGTGTATGTGTGTGTGTGGTCTCCAGAGCAGCGTGATGGCCAGCTCCTGAGGAGACCAGGAGAGCACATGTTGCGTGGGCAGGAGAGGAGGGAGAAATGACCAATACCCTGCTGTAGGATAACATAGCCTCAGGTAGTTTAGGTTTATTGGATTACTCCTGTTACAGTGCTCTTATTCGTCTTTGTTTATTTGTAGCTTCTTTCTTAGTGTTCTGTTGACTTGTAAATATTGTTTTTCTCTTCTCCTTGAGTGCTTTGCATAGTTTATTCAGAGCCATGTCCTTTTTGTATGGACACAGGAAGACTTAGCAAATGCTATGCTTTTGTAACCCGGGAGTCACTTGACTCTACATGATATTTTCCTCCTGGGCATCTGTTCTCTCGACCTAAGCCTCAGCTGCCCTTACTTCCTAGCACCCCCAAAAGCAGGGTCCCGACGAGGGACAAGACGGACCCAGGGCAAGCGGTGAGTTGTGTGCTACCCTGGCATCGAGATGGGCCTGGCCAAGGTGCCTAATGCTTAACTATAAGTTAAGAGCTTGATCATGGACAAATGCTGTCATGATCCAAACAGTAATAACTAGATTTGGATCTAGTTAGGGTGAGGAATGAATAATCTGGCCTGCGTGCTGTGGTCTGAGCCTGTGGCAAGATGTTGTCAGGAGAGCTGCCTTGCAAACCTCAATGTATCTCTTGCTATGTCCAAGCAAAAAATAACTAGTATTAAGATGTTAATGAGTGTTTGGAATGGGGAGAGGAGAAAAAACCCTTAAGAGGCATTTTGTCTACTGGCAGTCAGGAAGGGCTTTGGAATGCCCCTAGGTTGCCCCTAGGTTGTGTTCCCTTTGAACCTGACAGCCCTCAGGAAGGGCTTTATTATGTTGATTTTGCTACCTGGCGATGTGTAACCTAGGGGCAAGGGCGAGAGAGGAAAAAGGGAGGAGAGAGATGGAGAGAGGGCTGCAGTTGATCCAGAGAGAGGCCGGAGCTGGGAGTGCGGGAGATGGAAAAGATGGAAGATTGAATAAACGGTGACTAATCAGCAACCAGCTTGGTCCTCGTTCTTCCTTCGCCTGTCCTTGGTCAACGGCCGTCCCGATCCAGCCCATGCACAGCGGTTCCAGAACACCAAGCACGGGCGGTGAGACAGAGCTGCCCGGAGAGCCCGAGAGTGCACACACCCCTCGTCGTGCCTTAGTTTTTTACACCCTGCTGGGTGTCCTGCCGGGAGGCGCCCTTTGGTGCTGCTCTTGAGCGTGGAAGTACAGCCTCTAGCTCAGCCTGGGGCTGGGGGTCTCATCACATACCTCCCTCAGCTCCTGCAGACCCCAAGACCTAGAGGCGCGGCCACAGGAAGAGCACTGCGGCCCCTGCTAGATTACCCCCTGCCAGGACGGGGTCGTGCTGGGCAGACGGCAGATTTGTCAGGCTGGAAACGGAGTGGTCATCAGTCCTCACGGCTCACCCGGGGCGTTTGTTTCCCTGCCCGAGTGTGTCTGGGGGCGGGGTGGGGGGATTTAGGAGCCAGAGTGCTCAGAGGGAACTTGCTTCTGGCAGAAGATGCCAGAAGGTGGCCTCGCAGCGGATGGTGGCTTCTGGCTGCCCCTAAGTCTCTCAAGCTACTTGTGGTGTCCAGTTAGTGTGAAAGTCCCGACCCAGGCTGGAGCACTCGTCTCTGAGTACCAGTGAGTGCCAGTGACTTGGAGCTGAGTGCGCCCCTGGAATCTGCCCCTCCTGATGCAAGCTGCCCCTCCCAGGGCCCGTCTCCCAGGCCCTGGGTGCAGCCGGCGCGCCAGGCTGGTGGGCCTGGTATCCAGCTCAGAGCTGACCTTCCCACCCCTGCGGAGGGGCTGAGCCTTTGCTGTGGGCACACGGCGCGGCCTCCCCGCACCTCCCCTGGCGTGGCTCCCAAGAGCCCCCGCGCGGCTTCCCGGGGAGGCAGGCGAAGCAGGATGGCTCAGTGACATGTCAGATAAATCGCCGAAAATAGGGCTGGCATTTAGAGGAGAGATGTGTGCTGCAGATAGCGCCTTGGACGCCATCCATCCACAGACAATCGGGAAGCCAGGCTCGGGGGAGAAGCTCGGAGACGGAGACCGGATTAGAGATGGGGGACGGCTGGGGTGGGGAGAGTGACCCTGGGGATATTCGGGCCCGTGAGGGGAGCTGGCATTTGGTAAGCAGGCCAGGCAAGACAGAAAGTCGGACCCCTGAGTTCGTGAAGGTTTTTTTTTTTTTTTTTTTTTTGGTGGGGGGAGACTCTCCCACAGGTGCTCAGAAGGTCCAGGTGATTCTGGGTCTCCTGACAATCCAGCGAGACAGTGGGAGGATGTGATGGTTCCCCAGGGACCTATGTGCTGGGGATTACCGGGCCACCCTGTGTGCCTGGGGACCATGTGGGGTCTGGGACACAGCTGCGGTTGGCCGCACGGGTGCCATGGGCCGTCACCCCTGTACTGACTCTCTGGCCTGGTTCTTGGAGCTTTAATAGCCGTGCTGAGGGCTGGAGCAGCCGTACAGCAGGTAGAGGGCACTTACCTGGCATGTGGCCAACTCGGGTTTGATCCCTGACCCCTCATAGGATCCCCGGGGCACCCCCGGGAGGGATCCCTGAGTGCAGAGCCAGGAGTAAGCCCTGAGCAGCGCCAGGTGTGGGCTCCAAAAGCAAACCAAAGCTGTGTTGAAATGCTGAGATAACCAGGATAACGAGGAGGAGACTGAAGAAGATTTGAGCCTGTGTTATTGGGAGCTGACAGAAGCCAGGAATGCACCAGAGGCGGGCGGGGGGCGGGGGCCCGGATAGATCAGAGGTCCCGACAGAGAGGGGAGGCGACCAGTTCCCTCAGTTATTGGGGCTCCAGGGACCCTTTCTCGGGAGGTACTGTTAGAGCGAAAGTGGATTTTCCCGTGCTGGTGGGTTCCTGGGAATTCTATGAAAGATTGGCACACAGGACGCAGAAGATTGAAAGTTCATTGTACAGGAAAGGTAGATGGCTCCAGGTCCCTCCCCAGTTGTCCAGGCCTCTCCGTTACCCATGAACAACAACCAGGTCCTGTCCTGCCAACGACTTCCCCGTCCTGTCCCATACTGGCTACTCGCCTCCCGTGAACGGTGTCACTGGAGAGAGAGGGGGGGGGGGGAGAGGAGGAGAGGGAGAGAGGGAGAAAGGGAGGGAGAGAGAGGGAGGGAGAGAGGGAGACAGAGGGAGGGATAGAGAGAGAGAGAGAGAGAGAGAGAGAGAGAGAGAGAGAGAGAGAGAGAGAGAGAGAGAGAGAATGCTCGGGGCTCAAAGGGCAGGAGGCCATGGAAGGATCTCGAAGGTTGCCTAGGGACTCATCACAGCAGCACACACTGAAGGCCTCTCCCTGCTGGGAACGCCTCCTGCCTTCACCTGGGCTCCCGCCCCAAACGGGCCACGCCCTCTCCCCCACACCCCTGTGAATGCTGCGGCCGACTGACTGTCCGTCCTTCCACCTTGGCACTCTCCACCCCTAAAGAGGGTCCCGCTCTCCTTCCGCCTCCAGCACCCCCCGCCCCACCCTCAAGACACACAGCAGGAAGGAAGAGGCGGTGTTCACGGGTCGTCCCCACACCCCCACAACCGGGGACTCCAGTTTCCAGACTGAAGACAGTGAACCCCACCTCACCCCCTCCTCCCCCATTCTAGACTTAGCCCCGTTACTCTGGCCCCGCTTCCAGAGAACATTCCAGGGGCAGCAGGGTCTGTTTCTGCACCAGACAGGTGGGTGGGGGCTGGGATCATGCATCTCCTGGGTTCTGAGGAAACCAGGTCATGTGTGGGGGTTGGAGAGCAGAGTCTGGGGGTGGTTTCCCCAAGACCAGATGGGCTCTGCATCTTCCAGAGGCTTCCACAGCTCCATTCCCAGTTGTTATTTTACCCGCCCCTGTTTCTTTGTCAGGCATTTGCTTTGGAAAGTCTCATTTGTTAAGAAGAGCTTACTTCTATTTGTTATGTTGTATGCTCTCAGATCCTACAGAGGAAATGAAAACCCCATCTGAAGTTCATTTATGTGCAAGGGGATTCTTGGACTTACTTTATTTCAGTGGAAAGTAGTTTTGGGATGCTTTGTAACTTGTATCACTTGTCTTCCCGTTGATTTGCTCAAATGGGCGCCAGTAATGTCTCCATTTGCCCCTGTCCTGTGCTAGTGTAGCCCAATGATATCTGCTCACTCCAGGAACAGGAAGAGCTTCAAACCGTTCATTCAGGGTTTTGATGAAGAGGTCTAACCATCTCATTGGTGGGTGGCCACGAGGTCTTTTGATGTCCAGTGGAATCCAGTCCATAACAGCTCTAGTCCAGCAGTTGTCTCTGAATTGCATTACATGTCCGGCCCATCTATTTTTGATGCCTTGGCAAATGAGACAGCATCCCTGATTCTTGACCTTGACAGAGGTTGGAACTCCGGATTCCTTCTTTCACTTGTGTGAGACATGATACTCTTAGCATAGCTCTTTCGATTCCTCTTTGGGATACCCGAATAGCGTTCTCATCCTGTTTGTGTTAGGGCCCAGGTTGTGGAGGTGTACGTTAGTGCAGGAAGAATGGTGGAATCGAAAAGATGTGCCCGGAGCCGGAGGTCCGTCGTCCTCTTAACCACTTTTTTTTTTTTTTTTTTTTGCTTTTTGGGTCACACCTGGCGATGCACAGGGGTCACTCCTGGCTCTGCACTCAGGAATTACCCCTGGCCGTGCTCAGGGGACCATATGGGATGCTGGGATTTGAACCCGGGTCGGCCGCGTGCAAGGCAAACGCCCTACCCGCTGTGCTATCTCTCCAGCCCCCCTCTTAACCACTTTTTCGATGCTTTTGAAGGTGTTCCATGCTGCTCTCTTCCTCCTGCGCAGTTCTGGTGCCAAGTCGTTCCTCATGTTGAGTTCTTGACCCAGGTACACATAGTTGCTGCATTCGGAGATGCTGCACTCGGGGTGCTTTAATATTAATCATATTTTGAGGATGCTTTAAGTAAACATATGTCATACATGTCAATGGACTGAGCTCTCGAGGGATAGGCTGAGTTACCAGGTTCATACTTGTTATCCTGACAGGTCATAGGGTCAAGCAAATGCATGGAGTGTATTGTCCTGGCCAAGTATCCTTGTCTCCAGGCTGACTGTTCATGAAAACAATCTGTCTGCATGTGCCAATCTGGGTTTCATGCCTGGTACCCCATACAGTCTCCCGTGCCCTGCCAGGAGTGATCTCTGAGCCAGGAGTAAGCTCTGAGCATGGCTGGGTGTGGCCCCTCAGTACAAACAAACAATAAAAGGGTCTGTCTTCTCTAGATGGAAGCCACTGTTGTAACTACAGCCAGCGCTGTTGCTGGCCCTAATTTTATGATGAGGCAAGAATTTTTTTTTCCCCCAGAGCTTCTTAGATTAACCAGTTTTTTTTTCTCTTTTTACATTCAAACACCCATCCCTTCACCAGTGCCCATATTCCACCACCAAAACCCCCAGTATACCTCCCACCTCCGCCCCCCACCCCCAACTGCATAACTGATGAATTTCACTTCATTTTCTCTTTACCTTGATTACATTCCGTATTTCTTTTTTTTAAATTTATTTATTTTCAATTAGTGAATCACCGTGAGGGTACAGTTACAGATTTATACACTTTTGTGCTTATGCTTCCCTCATACAAAGTTCGGGAACCCATCCCTTCACCAGTGCCCATTCTCCACCACCAGTAGATTAACCAGTTTTTGATTCGACACACTCAGGTCAGCTAGTATGTATGTATGTATGTATGTATGTATGTATTTATTTATTTATTTATTTATTTTTGCTTTTTGGATCACACCTGACAATGCACAGGGGTCACTCCTGGCTCTGCACTCAGGAATCACTCCTGACGGTGCTCAGGGGACCATAAGGGATGCTGGGAATCGAACGCAGGTGGGCCAAGTGCAAGGCAAATGCCTACCTGCTGTGCTATCGCTCCAGCCCCTCAGCTAGTATTTAAGAGCAGAGAAGGCCACAGCTGAGCCCTTTCTTATGGTTATTTTATTAGGATTGTTTTCTTCTTTTCTGGTTTCATCATGTACGCGGCAGTTTCTAAGCTGCCTCCTCAGAGGTCTTACAGAGCTCTGCTCCCATCTCTCTTGTTTAACCGGAAGAATGACTTACTCTTGCAAGTGCTCAAAAATTCCAGGGGCAATGACTGGCTTCTCTCTCCGTCAATGATCTCTGTTCTCCTCCTGTTCAATGGAACTGCCTGCAGGTCGATGGTCCTTCTAGATTCCATTATATTAACTAATATTGCTAATAATTTTGACTGAGATACTTTTGGGGATAGACTAACTCAATTTTAATTTATATAATGATATGCCCTTTGGAGCATTTGGCCCAAATGCTAGTTAACTGGGCCTGTATGGATGGTGTTAGAACATTGTTCCACCACTGTCTGCCTTCTGCTGTTGCTGCCCAGAAGTTGGCTGTCACTCTAGTGATTTTTTTTTAATTTTTTAATTTTAATTTTGTTTTTGCTTTTTGGGTCACACCTGGAGATGCACAGGCGTTACTCTGGCTCTGCACTCAGGAATTACCCCTGGCGGTGCTCAAGGGACCATATGGGATGTTTGGAATTGAACCCGGGTCGGCCTCATGCAAGGCAAATGCCCTACGCGCTGTTCTATTGCTCTAGCCCCGTGATTATTTTTTGTAGTGCTACATTTTTTTTCTCTCTGGTTTCCTTTAGGATTTTGGCCTTTGTTGTTCTGCTTTTCCACTAAGATCCAGGATGAGGATAGAAAGGAGTGAGCCCAGTAGGCAAAGACTCAACTGGAGTGAATAGTGAGTCGGGGGCAATCTCTTTTCAGATTGAATCATGCAAAAATTGTTGACCCTAAAGGTGCCCGACTTTTCTGAGATGATGGCATAAAGTATTAGCAGTGATAAAATGAATTCGCAGGGAATTTGAGGTCAGGAATGCATTAGAAAAGAATACCATGCTTGAGTTTTACTTTGGAACAGTACTATGGAGAACCTAATAAGATATACTTTTTTGTTTTGATTGCCCTGCTTAAAACTTTGTTATTTACTTGAGCACAATTTGCTCTATTTATGCAAGGAGTGTACTTTTGAACACACTTGAGATCCTTGTTGAATAATCTTTGATGTTGAGGATACTCATGAGGTAGTGCTGAATAATTTATCCTAAAAACATTGCATTTCAGAGACTGGCCTCCTAGAAATTCATTTCACCTCTTCTCACATCACTGGAGAGTTGCTTTCTTTTTCTTGAACAATTTATTTTCGTTTTAGGAACCCTGCTTTGAAATACTGTTCGTGGCAACGCTTCCTGTATAACACACCCCAGCAGCACACCGCCCACTAAAGTGTGCACTTCCCACCCCCCCACCCCCACCCCCGTCCCGGGCCTCCCTGTCCCGTCCTAATCTCCCCTACCCCTACCCCATTTCAACAGAAAGCAGGCAAACTTTCTACTGAAGACCAGCTTTTTGTCGCCTTTGTTCATTTGTTATTCCCCTGCTCTATTGCCCTATAGAGAATTTCTTCCTTAAATGTCCGTAAACAAAAAATATTCCCAGTCTTCCATAAGGTCCAATAGATTATCAATCTATTGAACTCCTAATAGCTTTTATTTTCCTGCCACGTTATTCCTTAAACCGTTAGCAAAAACAATCATGTTCCTGTCACTCATATTAGCCTTTTATCTATTTAGAGAAAATTACTATGTTTCCCTTGAGCCTTGTCTTTTCTAGGTTAAATAAGCCCCGTCTCTTTATCTTCTCCTAGGGGGGAAACGTTTCTCATCATTTCCACTGTTCTTTCCTGAACTCCCCCCACATGCTCCGTCTCACACTTCAGTTGCCGTGCCAGGAAAGTGGGCAGTTCATGAAGGCTTGAGCAGTGCTGTGTGGAAGGAAGGCTGGGCCTTGCTTCTAACTTTCATGGCTAGTTTTATTTATTCATTTTTTATTTTATTTTTGGGGACTGGAGTGATAGCGCAGTGGGTAGGGTGTTTGCCTTGCACGTGGCCAGCCCAGGTTCGATTCCTCCAGAGAGCCTGCCAAGCTACCGAGAGTATCCCACCCGCACGGCAGAGCCTGGCAAGCTACCTGTGGCGTATTCAATATGCCCAAAACTGTAATAACAAGTGTCACAATGGAGACGTTACTGGTGCCCGCTTGAGCAAATTGATGAACAACAGGATGACAGTGCAGTGCTACAGTGCATCACCATTTTATTTTCTGCAGTAAATAGATTTTATTTGGAGTATTTGGAGAGTTTTTGAAGGTGTGGAGCGGGGAGAGTGAGAGAGAGAGAGAGAGCGAGAGAGACAGAGAGCGAGAGAGAGAGAGCGAGATCGAGAGAGAGAGAGAGCGAGAGAGAGAGAGAGAGAGAGAGAGAGAGAGAGAGAGAGAGAGAGAGAGAGAGAGAGAGATGCGCCCAAGAGAGAATGTGGGCTTCTCCAAGGGCGGAGAGACGGAGAGAGCCCCTCCACACATCCCAGCATTAGACACGAAAGCATGGGAGATGCTGGTGACATGTGCTCGGGCACCACATGTGCTCGGCCACGTGGGTGCAAGCAGCACATGGGCTTGGGCAGGATTTGCGCCTCATGGCTGGTTTTAGACCCAGCACCTGAGGCCGAATCCATTCCCCAAAAGGAATCAGTTGCTTTGAAGCGTCCTCTGATCTTTCCTTGTTCTTCAGAGGGTTCCATTCCTGCTCCACAATTTGGCATGAGCACCACGATTCTTTCTCACGGGGAGCTGGAGACGTTGCGCCACTGGGCGCACACACCCATGTCCCCGTTGCCTGCAAGCGTGTTCTTCAGTGAGATTCACATGCAGCGGGGTGCAGGCATGTCTGGTTGATGCAGTTTTGGCTCCCGTCTGTCCTCTCGGTGTGGTCCGGAGGAGGCCTTAGCTTCCTCTCTGTGCCTGTTTCTCCTGAGCTCATAGGACTGTTCCCCCGCTCTCAGCAACACACTAGAAATTTTTAGTTTACATCTATTTTTTAATTTTAATTTTTTTGGAGGGTTTGTTGATGGGCCACACTCGGTGGTGCCCAGGGCTTACTTCTGAGTCAGTGCTCAGGCATCACTCCTGGAGTGCTCAGGGATGCTGGGAATCCAACCCCAGATTGGCTGCGTGCAAGGCAAATGCATCACCTGCTGTATGCAGCCTCTCTGGGCCCCTGTTACTTCTCTTTCTCCTGTCCTGATCGCTCGGGTGTCCCTGGGATATTGGGGTCCTGAACACTGGCGTGGTCAGGAGTGTGGAGCCATCCACAGCGCCATCTCCTCCTGCAGTAAACGTGCCTGTCCTCAACGTTTCTCCCTGAAGTGTTGTTGGTCACTGCAGCCTCTGAAGGCGCTGAAGGTTGGGCACAAATAAAGTTTGATTAGGCCAGAGAGACAGTCCAGGGGCCAAGGTGCTTGATTTCCTTGCAGGCAACCCTGGTTTCATTTGTGACATCATGTGTGGACCCGTGAGCAGGGCCAGGGGACACTCCTGAGCCATGAATAGACCTTCATTAAGCATCGCCGGGCGTGGCCCAAAGCTCCCCTCCTCCCCTCCCAACTTATAATTCAACTAGCCTTGGCTAAACAATGTATTGTTTTATATTGATAACCTTGAAAAGTGAAACAATATGTTAATAAAAATCGTATGCATACCAGTGCTGAGGTTTACTGGAGAAAAATTTGGCCTTGTTGGCTTCTTTAAGATTAAAAAATGGGACAGTGAGATAGCTCAGTTTGATCCCAAGTTTGATCCCTGGCACCTTATGCCTCTGTCACCCCAACCTCCCCCTGCGCCTCTGGGGGTGACCCTGGTGGCTCCCAAGCTTCACTGGACAGTGCAGTGGTGCATTGCATCGAATGGGCGGGATAGGTTGGCTAGAGGTGGCCCCCAGGTCATCAGAGCACTGCTTGGGAGACCCCTCCCAAATAATAAACATTTTCATTTACTTTTAGTCTTTTTGGCTATATCCAAAAAGCAATGCTTTGGTTACTCCTGGCTCTGCACTCAAGAATCACCCCTGCTGGTACTTGGGCAATGATCTGGGGTGCGAGGGATGGAACCTGGGTCAGCCCACTCTACCCACTGTACTTATCGCTTTGACCCCGACGTGTTTTAACTTAAATAAATAAAAAAAAATCAGTGCATCTGAATGCTGCCTTGGTCCCCCATCTCACCCAAGGGTTAACTTCCGAGCCTGAAACTCTGCTTGGAGTTACTGCTGTTTTAGCAGCTCTGTATTTCTGGAACTCCACGTCTGACACTGCTGGTGAGATTATCTGCAAACAGCTGGCAAAGAACAGCTGTTTCATCATTTGAAAGACTTTCTTTTTTCTGATGAGCCAAAGTTCCTCATTTCAGATAAATAGCACTGTTATTGATCTCTCTTTGCGGTAATTCATCTCTTTGTAGTGGCTCGGGGAGGAGGAAGTAGAGGGAGGGACTGTGTGTGCGTGATGCCCGTCCCGTCGGGAGTCCCTGTCTTCATCCCTTCTGCAACAAGAAAGGAGACTTCAAGAGTGCTCAGCAACATTGAGGGGATGGTACAGAGGTTTCCCACAGATGTCCTGCCCTCACCGCTGCCCTCTGCTCCCCAAGCCTGCCCCCCGCCCCCCACGCTGTATCTTGCCCCAGACTGGAGCATTACGGGTTGCTAATCAAGCGGTGTGGACGCAGCACCACCACCCCTAGCCCACAGATCATCGTGCAGTTGCCTCCGTCTGGTATATTCTGATTAGTGTGTGGCCTTTTCAGACTGGCTCCTCTCACGCCGGGATCTGCCTTAAATGCTCCTTCAGGTCTTCTCATGACTCAAGAGTAAGTTTGTTTATTCATTCATCCCCTGAAGGACAAGTTGGTGGCTTGTTAGGTTGGGGCCACTGTGACTGGAGTTGCTGTCGGCATTCATGTGCCAGTATTTGTGTGAACACGTGCATTTCATCTCATTGCAGTTAGATGCCAGGGACTCCCAGGTTGCTTCAGCCCACGGGGTATCCCCTCTTCCGTGCAGAAAACTGGTCCGTGTTGGAGCCCTACGAAGTGCCAGCATTTTTGAAGATCGCCATTTCCTTTTCACTTCGTTTTTTTTTTTTTTTTTGGGTCACACCCGGTGATGCACAGGGGTTACTCCTGGCTCTGCACTCAGGAATTACTCCTGGCGGTGCTCGGGGGACCATATGGGATGCTGGGATTCGAACCCGGGTTGGCCGCGTGCAAGGCAAACACCCTACCCGCTGTGCTATTGCTCCAGCCCCCTCATTTTCACTTCTTCATAAGATTTTTTTGTTCTTTTTGGGTCACACCTGGAAATGCCCAGGGGTTACTCCTGGCTTTGCATTCAGGAATTACTCCTGGCAGTGCTCAGGGGACCACACGGGATGCTTGAACCTGGGTTGGCCACATGCAAGGCAAACGCCCTACCCGCTCTAGCCTCCTTCATAAGATGTTTCTCAACACGCAGAGGAAAGGATGCTTAGGAAAGTCAGGCCATTGATTGACGGGTTGGGGGTGTGGCTCATGGGTCACATGGGTCACATGTGGCTCATGGGTCAACTTTGCTGCAGGAGACCTGGGTTTGATTCCTGGTGCTGATCAGACCCTCCACCATCCCACCCACGGTTAAACAATTTGCTTAAGTAGACATTTGAACAGATTGAGGATTTTTAGCAGAGAGTCTTCTAGTCCTAGTAGTGTTCTTTTATTTTTCTCCCAAATAAAATCTGCTGCTAGGGATTTCAGAGCCACATGCTCCAAGCAGGCACACGTCTGTCGTTTGGGGATGGAAGGCAGGAAAACACTGGGTTCCATACAGACCAATTGTCTAACATGTTCAACAGAATTTATCAAATCACCAAGCTAAGATGTGCCTTCCTCGCTCTTGACCAGGCCACTCTCACCACAACCTGAAGGGTTAAATTTACACCTGGACTACCCTGACTAAGACATCATTGGGGAGGAATTTTCCCTCACCAACCTCACTCCTCTCCTCCCCTCTCCCCTCTCCCCCATACCCTGCAATCCATTCCTTAGTGCTCTTCTGTTCACAAGTGAGTTCTCCTGTCCACAAGGATGTATCCCATTGACACTGTCCTCATCAGCTGCTCTGGCCTAAGAAATGCAGATGGGTTGTACCCTCTGTGGGAGGGCGCACCCGGAGACCAGGTCCAGAGCGACCCTTGGGGCAGCATTATGGCCATTCAGCAAGGACTTTGGAGGACACAGGGGTTCTTTTAATGCATCTCAGGCTCTTACTACTTGGGAGTGATGTCTAATAATGCTCTTTCCTTGCCTTTTCTTTTTCTTTCATTTATTTATTTAAAAAATTACTCCTTACACTTTATATAAACATTGTGGTTTACAAGGTTGTTCATGATGATTTGTTACAGGTATTCAGTATTCCAACACCAATCCCACCGCTGTTACACCTTTGTCCACCATGATCCCTACTATTTCCGACCACTCCTTAAGCCTGCCTCAGGACAAGGGCCCTCAATAATTTATTTTGTATTGCTTGTTATCAAAAAATTGCTAACAGAAATGATCAAAAAATGTTTCCTTAGAAGAAAGTTAGTGAAGATTGTTGTATCTCACCATGGAGCCATTCAGTCCTTGTATAGGAGATTACTAAGCTCCTGTTACAGGTTAAGCCTTCTGTGTTTATATTTTGTTAAACTAAATTGGATGCCTTCTACATTACATAACATCCAATCTGGTGTGCTACTCCTGATTTATCAGTGTTGTAGATTTTGAGGGGCTGGGGACTGATAGCACAGTGGTAGGGTGTTTGCCTTGCACATGGGTGACCCGGGTTTGATTCCTCTGCCCCTCTTGGAGAGGCCGGCAAGCTACCGAGAGTATCTCGCTCGCATGGCAGAGCCTGGCAAGCTACCTGTGATGTATTTGATATGCCAAAAATAGTAACAACAAGTCTCACGATGGAGTTGTTACTGGTGCCAGCTCGAACAAATTGATGAGCAACGGGATGACAGTGAGAGTAGATTTTGAGAAGTTGCGCTGCTGTGAATGCGGCCATGTGATTCAGGAAATCTAGAATTTTAAATTTTTTTATGGAGTGATACAGCTGGGGTTAAATTTTTAACTGAGTGGTGGCTTTTGGGGTGTGTGTGTGTGTGTGAGAGAGAGAGAGAGAGAGAGAGTGTGAGGGAGAAAGAGAGAGACAGAGAGACAGAAAGACTGCCGGGATTTCCATGAGTATAGGGAGATGCTGGGAGGTAGCCCATTCCGACTCCTCCAATGCCTGTAGATTTCAGTCACAAAATATGCATACCTGAGTTTTTCCAGCTGATTAATTTCTGGGTGTCGCTTGTTCCGGCAGTGAAGTCAGCTGGAAGCATGGTGGCGATTACGGAGTGTAGAAGCTTTCAGCTGCCAGGGCCCTGTTTGGGCAGGCACTGGACTGACCTGCCCCCGTCTGGGTGCCCCAGATGACTCAGCCTTGTGTGGAGTCTGGGAGAATTGCTGCAACTTGTTGATCTCTTTCAAGGTTTATTTATGATTCTCTGAATCATGACCGGTGAATGAGCTTATATGGTGCCGGGGGTGATATATGGGTATGACTTTTCCTTGCTTTTTCTACCCTTGAAGCCACCAAGCTTCCCAACGGCTGAGATCTGGGATCTACCCCGCAGTGAGAACCCCAATTGCATGCACTCACACTCTTGGTTCCATTTCTTAAGAGCTTTACCACCTGGCTCCATTGCCAGCTTTCTCTCACCCTTTTCTGGATCACCCAATCCTGAAGCAACTCGACTTCCCCCTTTTGGTGATTTATTGTTCTCATCTCAAGTTCCCAGATGTTCTTTGAATCCATCTCTATATCAATTGGAGTCCCCCCCGCCCCTCCCCCACTCCCTGCCCCCTCCAGATGTGACTTAGATGATTCTTCCTCTTGGAACTTGACTCAGGGTGTGCTTCCTCACTGAGTGACTTGATTTCCCTGACAAAACATTTTTTTTTTCCCGATCAGCACCAAACACATTTTACCTGGACTTATTGGCATTTATCTAGACAACTTAAGACTGCCAGCAAATTCAAGTTCCTCTGGGATGAATGGTGACTGTCTCAGAACAGGCATTCAAAAAGGACGGTCAAAGAACTCTATGCTCACCTGCGTGCAACTAAGAGGGCTCTACAAGATTTGTAGCAACATCATGAGGTTCTGGACTGTTTCCATCTCTCATAGGTTCCATTGGAAAAGGAACAAATCCTTGTCCGATTATTTTCTTTATAAATGGAAAAGTTTATTTAGCAAGCAGCTTAAATAAACTTGTTCTCAGCTTGATGTAGAAAGAACTTCATCTTTGTTTTTGTAAGACAAATAAATTTTATGGTTGCCTGGGCAATGCCTTAATAGGATGATGATGATGATGATGATGATGATGATGATGATGATGACGATGATGCTACCAGGTCCTAACACATCCCAGTCATGTGCTTCCCTGACCCAGAAAACTGAAACATCCAGTGAAATTGGGGGAACAGGTTCATTTCATCAGACTCTCCATCGTCTTGACTCCTGAGTTGTCTGTGCTTGTCCTGGACATCGTTCCTCTCTGGTGGGAGAGCACAGTTGGACCCAGCGTTCTTCAACACAGTCTCCTCTACCTTCATTTACTTCTGAAGTCTGGATTATATGTGGGTACAGCCAATGGACCTTGGGGCCATTTTAATTTTTTCTTGAGTCTGAACCATTAGTCTGATGTTTGTTTTATGGTTAATCTGTCTTTTCATTAAAAGATGTGAATGTTTTCTGAGACTTGTTATCTCCAGTTTGACCTGGTGGCTTGTTTTACCCCTTATTTTTCAAGAGCTGTTTAAGCTGGAATCATTTGGAATTTATGATCATGGCTTTCTAAGTAGTCTCTGCATAATTTGCTTTGCAAGAAAGGCCAGAGAGGGGATACTTTCTGTACTGTGGAAACTTCTGCTGCTATTCTCTTTGGTTTGTTTTGTATACTAAATTGGAACTCATATTGATGAACTCAGATTTTATTTTACTTTTCAAATTTAGGGGCTGGAGTGATAGCACAGTAGTAGGGCGTTCGTCTTTCACGAGGCCTACCGCGTGAAAGGTGTGTTTGATTCCTCTGCCCCTCTCAGAGAGCCCGGAAAGCTACTGAGAGTATCGCGCTCACATGGCAGAGCCTGGCAAGCTACCTGTGGCATATTGTATATGCCAAAAACTAACAATAAGTCTTTCAATGAGAGACGTTACTGTGCCCACTCGAACAAATTGATGAGCAATGGGATGACAGTGACAGTGAAAGTTCAAATTTAGACTCACAAATTTAGACTCAAAAGGGGAACCAATCTGTGAAACTTAATGACTATTTTAAATGGTCATAGAGGATAGTGGCCCAGTACTACAGAGTGAATATTACATGTGCCTCGGTGGCTAATATTTAATTATGATTGATATGTCTTATTCGTATTTTATTTTTTATTTATTTATTTGTTTTGCTTTTTTTGGGTCACACCTGGCAATGCACAGGGGTTACTCCTGGCTCTGCACTCAGGAATTACCCCTGGCCGTGCTCAGGGGACCATATGGGATGCTGGGATTTGAACCCGGGTCGGCCGCGTGCAAGGCAAACGCCCTACCCGCTGTGCTATCTCTCCAGCCCCACTTATTCGTATTTTAAACACAATCAATGAAATATACAAAAATCCAGAAGTTTGAATGGGTCTTGTATTAGTCAGCTTAGGTTGCCATGCCAAAATACTACAGATTTTGGTGTTTTGGTAATAATAAGTCTACTTTCTCATAGTGCTGTGTGTGGGAGTCCAAGATCAGGAGCTGTCTTCTGACGAGGTCTCTCTGCCTGATGTGCAGATGGCCACCTCCTGCCCGTGTCCTGCCCTGGCTTTCCTCCCCAGGGCGCAGACCTGGTGTCCCTTCCTTTGCTTAAAAGGACCCTGTCTTATTGGTTTAGATCATTTCTCTCTGCTTTTATTGAACCCTTAGTTACCCTCTTAAAGGCCCCATTTCCAAATGCAGCAAAGTGGGAGTTAGGGGTTTAATATATGGATTTGAGGGAACCCAAACAGGGCTGGAACAGAGCTAAGTCTTATACCAGCTCTCCGTCCTACAGCAGGTCATTTCACCTTGGCATTTGCAGATATTCCCAAATGCCTGGGAAAAAATTCATAGACATGCCAAAAATTCAAAGACAGCATCATACTCATTTGGATTTATTTATTTTTTAATTTAAATAAAAAATCATTAAAATCTAGGTATCATGGACTAGTGTTAATATTACTACCATAAACATTAACATTAACCTAGTGTTAATATTTATGGTATTAACGTAAAAAGTTACATCAGTGTCCACCACCATCAAGAGGCATAAGCCCCCCGCACCCCCCCCCACACACACTGTCCTTAGACCATCTCTGGTCTGTGTCTTCCTTCTCCCTCTTTCATGTTTTTGAGTGGGGACCTGTTGGAAGGTAGGGTGTGTATTTGTCCTAGCACTCTCTCTCCTTCTCCTCGAAGCGATCAGGCAGTATACTGTACCCTAGACTCAGTGGTGTGGATGCCAGGGGAAGAATCCATCACTACAAGTCTCAGGGACACTTACTAAGTGTAGGACATTGGGAAAATATTCACACCCGAAACTCAATTTTCTCTATAATGGATGTTGGCATGTCACTTAAGTAAGACACATGAAGCTGAAGGCTGAGCTTGTGAACACACTTAACTAATATAAATGTCATCCCTGGGCTCCAGGCCATAGTACAGCAGGTAGGGGGTTTGCCTTGCACTTGACTGACCCGGGTTCCATCAGCAGCATCCCAGATGACCCTGCAAGCACTGCCAGGAGTAACTCCTGAGTGTAGAGCTAGGAGGAACCCCTGAGCCTTGCTGGGTGTGACCCATAAAAAAAAAGATTTAAAAAATTCATTGCTTTATTATCACCAGTAGTATTTATTTCTTGCTTCCATTTTGCCCAAATATTCCCATGAGAAAGCTTGTAGCTAGAATCTTGGTTTGGGGATGAGACAGGTCAGTGAACTGTAAAATGGGAAAGATACTGTTAAAACTAGGTAGGGCTGTCCCCATATTGAACAAGAAACCTATTTGGATAGTCTCTACATCAATTGCTTTTCCTCTTTATTATGCCTTTTACTTTACTCACAAGACAGTGAGCAGGGGCCTGGTACATTATTGTCTTCACAAAGCAAATAATCACCAGTGCAGGGAAACCCATCTTCATGAACATCTTCTTCCTTTTTTCTTGGGGACAATCAAAAGCAAGATTTGTTCAAACTGATGTTCTGTTCAAACCAAACCCACCAACTTTCAGCAGCATGAATCCAGAAAGGCCAACCGTGATACTCAGCCTTCAATGACAAGGCAAAAGTACATTAAATATTGGTGTGACTGGAAAATGTTAAGTTCTTTTGAATGATTAGGATGTTTTTAAAATTCCATTAACAATCAATTAAAGCTATAATTTATTTTTTGTGGGGGGAGTTTGGACTCTGTGTTCAGGAATCATTCCTAGTGGTAGTTGGGGGACCAAGTGGTAATGGAGATTGAACCAGGGTCAGTTGAGTGTAAGGCAAATGCCTTACTCTGTTGCTTACTTACATCTCTCTGGCCCACGAGGCTACGATTCAAAGAAAAATAACCATAATGCCCAAAAGGGGTGGGGGAGGAAGGGAGAGAGAGGAAGGAAGAGAGAGATAGAGATAGAGATAGAGAGAGAGAGAGAGAGAGAGAGAGAGAGAGAGAGAGAGAGAGAGAGAGAGAGAGAGAAAGTGCCTGCTATAGAAACAGGCTGGCGTGGGAAGATGTCAGGAGGGAAACTGGGAACGTTGGTCATGGCAAAAGTACACTGGTGGAAGGACGAGTGTTAAATAGCTTTTGTAATTGTATTCTTGATGATTCAATAAAACAACCCCCCTCAAGAAACAAGATAGGGGCTGGAGCGATAGCATAGCGGGTAGGGTGTTTGCTTTGCATGCAGTCAACCTGGGTTCGAATCCCAGCATCCCGTATGGTCCCCTGAGCACTGCCAGGAGTAATTCCTGAGTGCAAAGCCAGGAGTATCCCCTGTGCATCGCCGGGTGTGACCCAAAAAGCAAAAAAAAAAGAAACAAGATAAAGAAAAATAACCATATGTTTTGCTCTTTGTTCTTCTTCTTCCTATTCCTCCTCCTCCTCCTCCTCTTCCCCCTCCTCCTCCCCCTCCTATTCTCTCCTCCTCCTCCTTCTTTTCCTTCTCCTTCTTTCTTTCTTTCTTTCTTTCTTTCTTTCTTTCTTTCTTTCTTTCTTTCTTTCTTTCTTTCTTTCTTTCTTTCTTTCTTTCTTTCTTTCTTTCTTTCTTTCTTTCTTTCTTTCTTTCTTTCTTCCTTCCTTCCTTCCTTCCTTCCTTCCTTCCTTCCTTCCTTCCTTCCTTCCTTCCTTCCTTCCTTCCTTCCTTCCTTCCTTCCTTCCTTCCTTCCTTCCTTCCTTCCTTTCTTTCTTTCTTTCTTTCTTTCTTTCTTTCTTTCTTTCTTTCTTTCTTTCTTTCTTTCTTTCTTTCTTTCTTTCTTTCTTTCTTTCTTTCTTTCTTTTCAGCTGGGCAAAGACTCTCTTGGTTTATATCCTCTGCTCAAAGCTTTTTCCCCAAACCAGACAATTCCTCCCCCAATAAATGACAATCAGTGCCCAATCCAGGTGCAGTCAAGGAAAAGAACAGCACTCATCCTTGTGGCACATCCAGGAAAGCAGAAAACATGAGTCTGTTCATTGTCTACAGTGAGTGGAGGAAAAAAACAGATGATGTCCAGCAATTCTGTCCAATAATGAAAGTTGAAAGGATAGAGAGAGCCTTGCGTGCCAGGGCCTGGTCTGCCGGGAGAAGAGGAATGGGCAGAGGAGCCACACTGATAAAGAATGTTCGGATCTTTCCATACAAGCCCTGTGTCTTATTAAATTGTAAATTTTTAATGGAGTTCTACTTAGAGTCTTTACGGAGACGCGCCTCCCCCGGCGCCTGCACTTGGAAATTGATCAGGTGGAAAACTCATCCAATTAGGTTTTCCTCTCTGGAGGAGAGTGGCTTTTCCAAAAATAGCCGTCGGCATCGTGATGGCCTTTCCCACCAATGAGCAGCCGAAATGGAGTTTTAACCCGCGGTCTCCTCTATGTTTTGCTTAAGAAACTCGGGGCCAGTGTGGGGAGCTTTGGGAAGGTTCTCGGGTGGGCGGACTGTGGGTTTCAAGAGAGGCGCCTGGAAGCGAACTCCCTTCTCCTCCAGGGACCACTTCTGTCATCACACACTGCTGTTGCTTTTGGAATGTCTGAAACATTTTGGGAGGGTGTGTGTGTGCGAGTTCAGATATTCTTGGAGGGTCCGGAAACTGAGAGATGAGAGTGGCTGAGGGGAAGGGAATTCCTTTTTTTTTCCTTCCCTTTTTGGGTCACATCCGGCAATGCTCAGGGGTTACTCCTGGCTCTGTACTCAGGAATTACCCCTGGCGGTGCTTGGAGGACCATAGGGGATGCTGGGAATCGAACCCGGGTTGGCTGCATGCAAGGCAAATGCCCTACCTGCTGTGCTATCGCTCCAGCCCTGGGGGAGGGAATTCTTAACCAGGTGGCATGCTGAGGGAAGTGTCAGGACAAAGCTCTGAGAAATGCAGAGCTGTCGTGGGCGAGAAGAACTATGAGAGGAGAGGAGTGGTCTTGGCAGGCTGGTCTGTGCAGGGGGTACCTTCGAAAGAGCTGAAGAGAGAGTGGGGTATGTTGATGCTGTTTGTTTAGACGCTCTTCAGAGAGGGGGAGATATGACTGGGGCAGAAGAAAGGCATTGGGCTGAGGGATTTCAGGGGTAAGACTGCAGGGGAGAAAACGTTTCCCCCGGGGAGGTGATGAGGGAAGAAGCCAGGCCCTCGCACAGAGCACAGGGGAAGGGTTCTGAGAGAGTCGGGGATGTGGTGTTCGTGAACTGGAAGGCTGGCCTGGCTGAGCGAGGAGTGGAGGGTTGTGGGGGATTGTTTTGTCTCCGTTTAGCGAGGCGAGCCATCCGGGAAGGATGAGCGGGGACGAGGGAGCAGGGGAGATTTTAAAGACAGGATCAGACCAGGCCAGAGGGAAACAAATCTCCAGGTGCGCTAACATCTGCGATTAATTTCTCGTTCTTTTCATTTGAAATGTTAAGTGTTGTTGGAAAAGGGGGTAAGAGGATCACCAGAGAAGTTTGTGGATTCAAGAATGGGGAGGCTGTCCTTTCCTTTTTTGGGGGGGTGCCTGGGAATTTGCAAGTCCTGATACTGAGACATGGGAGAATGAATGGGAATATGATATGGACATGGGGGTTCTGAGTTACAGTCTGAGTGGGACACCCAGAATGGGGCTGGGAACAGGAAGTCGCCATTTTCCCTCCTGGCTGCCTGTATGATGGGTGTGGTTGAGGAAAGGATCTTACACGCGGGCACCCCTGTTGTTGTGGAGTGTAGGCTATTATGGGCCAGTCAACAGATGCTCTTGCACTCAGGACCAGAACGGTCAGGAAACCTAAGCAAGTCGTGATTCGAGAGACAACAGCATCTATTGACCAAGGCAGGTTAGCAAGCCCCACCTCATTCTTGGACACTAGTAAGTCAGGGAACCAAAAACGTAGAAAAAGACCTTCTTGACTGAGAAATTAATCCTAATTGGTATTATATATATATATATATATATATATGTATATACACAGACTTATTTTCACCATCAAACTGGATAAAACTTCAAAGTGAGACAAAGTTGACTGAAAAATTAACTCAGATTCCTTGGATATTTGAGTATATTTATTGAAGAATTTAATTAATTGAATATATATGTATATATATAGAGACCGATAATTTTGAAAGCATAATTTTTTATTGTGCTTAAAAATGTTAATTCTGGTTCAGTTTTAGAAGTTAAGCATGATAACTCAGGTGGGAAGGAAACACAGAATCGACCTAAACTCAGCGAAAAAAAATAATAACACAGGAGGCTTGACTAGCAACAACCACCTTAGTAAATTCTTAGACATGGACTTAATAAACCCATGGTCAGAAAAAAAATTTCACATAAAAATAGATTTTTTTATACTTACTGGTTTTAATGGGCTGGAGTGATAGTGCAGGAGGTAGGGTGTTCGCCTTGCATGAGGCCGACCCAGGTTCAATTCCTCTGCCCCTCTTGGAGAGCCCAGCAAGTTACCGAGCGTATCTCACCCGCACGGCAGAGCCTGTCAAGCTACCCGTGGTGTATTCACTATGCCAAAAACAGTAACAACAAATCTCACAATGGAGACGTTACTGGTGCCCGCTCAAGCAAATCTATGAGCAACGGGATGACAGTGATACAGTGAAATATACTCTTTTTTTAAATTTAATCACCGTGAGATACAGTTACAAAGCTTTCATGAAAGATACTCTTTATTTTAGCTTTGGTATTGGCATACCTGCTATCAGAAGCCTAACTAACAAAGTATCATGTAAGAAGATGTCCGTTTGCTTTTCTCTTCCTTAGCATCTGCAGAGATGCAGAATACGACCTATTTAGTGGTGTCATTTCATTGTGCCTGCTGACCTCTGCTGCCTTGTGGCTCTGCTATCTTTCTTCTATGTTGGCTTTTAGACCACACTGGGTAGTCCTCTGGGCTTTCTCTGGGCTCAGAGTTCAGGGATCACTCCTGGCAGGGCTGGGGAAACCATAGTAGGTGCCAGGGATCAATCCCGGGTTGGCCATATGCAAGGCACTCTCTCTACCCGCTCTACTGTCTTGCTAGCCTCCTACTCTGCCATCCTTACTACATCCTTTCCACATCACAGTCTTGGGTGGATGCTGTGGTACTTGCCATTCACAGCCACTTGATGACTAGGGAGGTGTAGGGGGATGTTGAGGCGGGTGTGACCTGGGAACTACAAATTTCACTTTCTTATCCCGTCGACTAGAACTTAGTATCAAGGCACATTTAGCTGCAAGGGAGGCTGAGAAGTGCACACTTGAGCTGGTTCTACCATATGCTGAGCTAAAATTTGAGGGAACATGTTTTTTGGAGATATTCACCCATATCTAGCACTCAGTGTGGCAGGTGTCTTGGGATGTGAGATATTGAAAGAGGAATAGCATGTGTCTTAGAGAGCACGTGCCATCTCTGAACAACTGATCCTTGTGGAGAGAAAACAAAGTTTCTCCTGCTAACCCAGGAGGGAGGCAGCATCTATCTCCTGGGCCATCAATTTCTAGTCCCTAAATGGGCACATTTCTGTCCTGTCGAAATGACTTCCTCCCTTTAGCGCTAAGTGCTGGAAGTACAATGAAGGCTGCTCATAAATTTCTATGCTTAAGTTAATTTGGTAGCTTCTAGATAATGGAGGGGTTTCAATTAGTATTGTAAGTCCTGCAATTATAGAGCAATACTCTATAATTGTATGAAAAATACCGAGTAGCCTATTTACACATATAATCTAACTTGATCTTTGCAAACTTAGTAGAAATAACCCTTACAATGTGTATAGTTCTAGCTCCTCTGTTTTCAAATCCATTTCTTTCCAGTTTCTTGTTTCTCCAGAAATCTACCTTTGGGATTTCCTCTTCGTATCTCTGACTCTGTACGTTTCACCAAGGATTCATTTCATTTTCTCGCTCTACCTAGATCTAGGCTATTTCCTGGGGCCCTTTCTGGAGTCTCCTGTGCCTGCCACACTGAGCTTATTTTCCAAGCTTTTTCCTCTTCGTGGTTTTCCTGCTATTCTCCTTCCCATCCTTTCCGCCTTGGTGGCTCTCAGATAGAGCCACCTCGCCAAAGCAGATCCCACACCAGCCCTTTTCTCTGCAAGGGACAGGTGCTTTTGCCTTTGTTCTGTACTTTCAAATATGTGCTTTATTTCTCCCCTGGTCTCCCTTCTGAACCACTCTTCCTTTGAACATTGAGCTGGTATCTATTCAGTTTTTCATTCGTTTCTTTGTTTTGGGGCCACACCTGGTGGTGCTCAGGGCTTTCTCCTGGACCTGAGCTCAGGGACCACTCTTGGTGGGTTCAGGGCACCCTATGGGGTTCCCAGGTTTGAACCTGGGTTTGCTGCCTGCAAGACAAGTGCCTTACTCAGTGTACTATCTCTCCAGTCCCAATCTTGAGGCTCTCTTTTTATTTATTTATTTATTTATTTTTTTGGTTTTTGGGTCACATCCGGCAATGCACAGGGGTTACTCCTGGCTCATGAACTCATGAACTACTCCTGGCGGTGCTTGGGCGACCATATGAGATGTCGGGAATTGAACCCAGGTCAGCTGTGGAATGGTTGTACTTTAAATATTTGATTTGAATGACTCAGAAATGCCCAGAAACTGGACCTGCACCAGTATCGTCAGTGCATTTACCACCCTGGTCTCGCCCACTGTCACTGTTCTGGGCCTCAACACGGATGGAGCGGGGCGCCTTGGGGAAAGTTTTCCACACCATGTGGTGAGATCTGAGATCCTAGCTGGGATCTTCTCAAACACTTGGGGTAGATGGAGTGGGATTCTGACCTTTACAGCTATTTTCCTTCATGGTGGAAATCTGGGCTCAGAGTGATCTTTAACCTCCTGGCACTTACATGGTTTTGAATATTGAGAGCATTTCCTATCTGTTTTGTCATAGACTCGTCAAAAGTATGCATGTAGTCATAAGCAATGAGAAACTTCAAGTAAGGTATATTTAACATTTCTTTCCACTTTGGGTTGAGTGTATATTCAGGAAAAGATTAGTGACTGCTTAGCGAATAATAGATCACAACCAGTCAGGAGACCTGCCTTCCTACTGGGGAGGGGGTGAGAGAGAGAGAGAGAGAGAGAGAGAGAGACAGGAGAGAGAGGAGAGAGAGGAGAGAGAGAGGAGAGAGAGAGGAGAGAGAGAGGAGAGAGAGGAGAGAGAGGAGAGTGAGAGGAGAGAGAGAGGAGAGAAAGAGGAGAGAGAGGAGAGAGAGAGGAGAGAGAGAGAGGAGAGAGAGAAGAGAGAGAGGAGAGACAGAGAGAGGAGAGAGGAGAGAGAGAGGAGAGAGAGGAGAAAGAGAGAGAGGAGAGAGAGGAGAAAGAGAGAGGAGAAAGAGGAGAGTGTCTCTTTGTGTATTACACATATTAGAGAAGCTTCCATAATCCACCATGATTACATATCCCTTGTTCATATGTCCACTTGGTACACTATTTAATTTTTGCATCATCTCTGTTTACTGTTCTGCCTTCCTCACTAGCTTGTGAATTGCTAAAAAAGCAGCATCATTGCCCTTTGTTTGTTTATTTATTTATTTATTTTTGTTTTTGGGGTCACACCTGGCGATGCACAGGGGTTACTCCTGGCTCTGCACTCAGGAATTATTCCTGGCAGTGCTCAGGGGACCATATGGGATGCTGGAATTTGAACCCGGGTTGGCCGCGTGCAAGGCAAACGCCCTACCCGCTATGCTATCACTCCAGCCCCTGCCCTTTGTTTGTTTAACCGCAATTGCTGAAATTCAACAAGTTGTTTAATGAACACACAGATAACTAAATGAGGAAACTGGAAAAAATGAGGTATGGGAGTTTGGACTATGTGTCAGCTTCCCTGGGTCTCACTTACTTGTAAATTGTAGTTGGCTTGGATTGTCAAGAGAACATTGTTTTGTGATGGAAACCCAATGACTGCTCAGTTATGTATGAAGTCAAGGACATTGTCAATTAAAAAAATGTGTTAATTTTTGGTCCTGGCTCTTTCTGCCATGTCACACTGAATTCTAACCTTTACATTTCATTGTTACAAACTGTGCCATCCAGGTCCCTAAATTACCACCGAGTTTCCCTCTTGCCCACTTCTGAGACTGGTGGTGCTGAGTGGAAAAGAGAATCACATTTAGACAGCGTTGCCAAGAACACAAATGTAAACATTGATTCTAAAGGCTTGCCACATGTGTTTTTGGATAATTATGTGAGCTACTTACTATATTCCTTCAACTAATTGCACTACACTTTTTATACCCAAAGTTTTCCATTACAGTAGAAATTTAGAGAGAAATAAAGGGCTTCAGAGCTAGTCTTGAAATCCAGAGCTTTTGTTGGATACAAGAGCTGGGAATTGGTTGGGTGTTGTGTGAGTCTAAACAATGGATTTTGAGGGTAAAGTGGTTTGTCTGACCTACCTAAACAAGGTGAAATATTATAGTCTCAATGTTCGTCATAAAAATTCTATGGGCCATAAAAATTTTAAACACATATAAGTTGAAAGAATTGTTTACTTTCCAGATTCTGTAATTAATAGTTTGCTATATTTATTTTCTCATGTCTTAAATTTGTTTTAAAAGGGTCAGAGAGGTAGTGCAGTAGACTAAGATGCTTACCTTGCATGGGATTGACCCAGGTTTGATCCCTGCACTGGCAGTGGTCCCCCAGGCTCCATCAGGAGTGAGTCCTGAGCACCTCCCAGTCTGACCCCAATTACCACCCCCCAGCCCCGCTAAACTATTGTGGGAGCCAATCCCAGCAGTGCTTGAAGGCTACTCTTGAAGATGCTGGAGTTTGAGCACAGTGCCCCACACATACAAGGCATGAATTCTACCAGAATATACCCTCGACCCTCCTCTCATCCAGTTCCAATAATCTTCATCTTATTTTGTGATGAGTTTCTAAGTGCAGTGATGAGATTATTGCATCTCACTCCTAAACACTTCAACATACATAAAGGTTCAAACTTTTTATTTTTTTTATTTTTTTTTAAAATTTTTTATTGTGGAAAGTTACAAAGTTACAAAGTTTTCAGGTTTAAATCTCAGTTATACAATGCTCGAATACCCATCCCTTCACCAGTGCTCATATTCCACCACCAAGAATCCCAGTATAGCTCCACCCCGCCCCCTCACACCCCAACCCCCCCACGCCCCTAGCCTCCCCCCCTAAGCCCCCCCCCGCCTTTGTAACTAATAAATTTCACTTTACTTTCACTTTGATTGCATACAATATTTCAACAAAACTCACTATTATTGTTTGGAGAGTCTCTCCCCTAAAGTCAGACCTGCTGAAAAGGAAGCATTAGATAATTAGGTTCAAACTTTTAAATGTCCTTGTCCTAAAATGATCATGTTCTAACTGTTAAGGAACAGTTTTTTCCTTGTGACCCAAAATCTTTGGTTCACTCAAAATCCTATCAAGATTTCAGGTGTCCCTTGCACAGGGGAGGACCTCTGTTTCTTCCTACCCTTCTGACACTATCTGTCCCCACATCCCCCCACTCCCACTAACCCCAACCCAACCCAGAGGTTGCTTTATAATCCTTTCCTGATAATTTTAGCTTCTTGGTTATTTTTGGTTATTTTTCCTGGTTATTTTTTCTCTTAGTAAAATCTCCTCCTCTCTAGTAGTTTTGGGTCATATTCTGGGCAATGTGAACCATGTGATGTACAGATCTTTCATCTTGCAGTTGTTCTCTGAAAACCATAGATTTTTTTTATCAGTCGGAAATGAACTTAAGTTCGTGAAAACCCCCATTTCTCTATCCCTGTGGTAGCACTGTAGCACTGTTGTCCTGTTGTTCATCGATTTGCTCAAGTGGGCACCAGTAACGTATCCATTGTGAGACTTGTTACTGTTTTTGGCATATAGAGTACACCATGGGTAGCTTGCCAGGCTCTGTTGTGCGAGCAGGATATCTCAGTAGCTTGCTGGGCTCTCCGAGAGGGACGGAGGAATCGAACCCGGGTTGGCAAAGCAAATGCTCTACCCTCTGTGCTATCACTACAGCCCCTGATGGGTAGAAAGAGCCCATCAGTTCTGAACTTCTTGGAATTTGTCTTTCTCTAAGCATAGCTCCGGAACCAGTCAGAGAACTAGGTATAGTTTACCTGAAAAAGTTTGGGCTCCCTTTCCGAAGTGCTCCTTGGAACGGTTGTTGTAGGAGGACCAAACTCTTTGCTTCGGTGCTTTCAGCCACGGAGTCTGCATGTCTGGGGAAGTCCCCTCAGGTAAGACACTTTATAACGGGAACTCCCAGCGCCTCTTCCTGCCTGGAAGTGCTGACCACTCTCCTTGTTCCCTGCTTTGGGTCCCTCTCCTGTGCCTTTAGGCAGTGACTTCTCATCTTTTATTCGGTCTATGGTGTTCCCTGTGGTTGCTGGTCTGATAGGAGCTGCTCTGCCATTGTCAGGAACAGAACCCCCACCCCCACCTCCCAGCACTCCCCAAATCTGATAAGGACCTGATGGGCTGGAAGGCAAAGATTAAAGCAGAGAGGAGTCAAGTGGGGTGGAGGGCAGTTGGGCACCTCTCAGAGAGAGGGAGCTTTTCCCAGTGAGGGGGAGCAGGAGAGACTTGGTGGTCTAGGGGCAGAGACAACCTGCATTTAAACTGGGAGGGGAGGAGGGAGCCAGCTGACCTAGCATTTCCCTGGAACCCGCTGGGGCGTGGAGCTGGCACCTGGCTGGGCAGCCTATGGGTGAGTCACGGCTCTGCAGGTGGTCGTGGGGAAAGGCAGGGGTCACGCCCAAGAGAACCAGGCAGCTGCAGTGGTGGTCCAAAGCGAAGACCCGTTCTCAAGCGTTGCTGAATTCCAGTCTCTGGCCCCCTATTCCTCCCCACGTTGTCCTGTCTCCCCCACCCCACCCAGGGAAGGGGATTTTAGACTCTTAGTGCCCAATAGTCCTGCCTTGATTGCGTTCACCCAGGACTGTGTGATGCGATCTTCTGCCAGAAGAGGGAACGGCAAGTTGGAGATATTCGTTAGTGGGATATTAAAAAAAAGTTTCACTGTATCACTATTGTCCCCTTGTTCATCTATTTGCTTGAGTGGGCACCAGTGATGTCTTCACCGTGAGACTTGTTGTTACTGTTTTTGGCATATCGAATATGCCACGCGGAGCTTGCTAGGCTCTGCCATGCAGGAGGGATACTCTCGGTAGCTTGCTGGGATCTCCGAGAGGGGTGGAGGAATTGAACCCGGGTCGGCCGTGTGCAAGGCAAATGCCCTACCCGCTGTGCTATATTATAGCACAGCACACACACACAAAAAGTATGAAACTTTTTTCCAAGTAATATCCAAGGCCAGGGAAAATGGGCCGAGAGGACTGGTCAGTGGTTGATAATTAGCACAAGGATGTGGAAGATGGAGGTAGTTAATAGAGGAGGGTCTATTATGATAATATTAGTTGGAAATGATCACTCTGGGCAAGAACTGAGTGTTGAAAGTAGGTAAAGGGATATTCATGATTACCTTTCAGCATCTCTATTTTTTTTTTTTTTAATTTTTGAGTCACACCTGGCAATGCACAGAGGTTACTCCTGGCTCTGCACTCAGGAATCACCCCTGGCAGTGCTCAGGGGACCATATGGGATGCTGGGAATTGAACTCGGGTCGGCCGCGTGCAAGGCAAATGCTTACCCGCTGTGCTATTGCTCCAGCCCCTCAGTATCTGTATTGCAAACCATAATGCAGAAAGAGAGAGCAAGAGAGCAAGCGAGTGAGAGAGAAGACAGGTGCTTGCCCGAGAGGCAGGTGAGTGTCGGGGGTGGTTGAAGGGTGGTGAGAGGGAAACTGAAACACGGGTGCTGGAAAATTTTACTGGTGGAGGGATGGATGTTGGAGGGAAGGGTGTTGGAGGTTGGAGGGGTGTGTGTTGGAGAGATGGGTGTTGGAAGGAAGGGTGTTGGAGGGTTGGAGGGGTGTGTGGTGGAGGGATGGGTGTTGTATGACTGAAACTCACTCATGAACAACTTTGTAATGCCCTATCTCATGCTGATTCAATAAAATAAAACATTTTTTTTTTTAAAAAGTTGGAGATAGAAAGTAAGGTCGTGGGGAGAAAATAGAGGTGCCTTTTGGCACACTTGCCTCCTGGGGATTGAGATCCTGTACCTCCTACAGGCCGGAAACCTGGAAGTTGCCAGAGAGGGGGGCACGGATGTCGCTGCTGGGGTACCCAGGTGGTGCCTTTGCAAATGCAGGGGCGAGAGTGGGGATTTATCTTGGCTGTGCTTCTCCGAGCATGGAATTTTTGGGTTTCATTTCAGGATTCTGCTAATGTCCCTCCAGCCAACCAGTAATCAAGGTTTTTATTTTTCCTTCTTGTTCTCATTTATAATGCCCATAATTTACATAGATTTGCATGCTAATGTTTTTGAGCTGAAAGAATGGAATAAATATGCCATCTCTGAGTGCCTCCCCCCACTCCCCACCCCCTGCGGAGCTAGGAACACACCAGGCTCCCAGGGCAGGAATAAAGGTCACAGTAGACACGCTCCGTGCTGCCATGCAAAACACGCTTTTCTGGACTTGGGCTGTGCCCCTCCGGTGTCGGAAGCAAGTCTTGCCATTCTAGATTTGCTCATCTGGCAGGAGAGCCGCCTTGACCAAGTCTTCATCTGTGCCCTCAGATGAAGAAAGGAGGCTCTGAAAGGGACTGGCACTGGGGTGTTAGTTAGAGGGTTAGTTAGAGGGTTAGTTAGAGGGTTCAGAGCCCAGTTCCTGATTCCAGACCTTTCCACAGCCCTCTGATGCTGGAGCTCTCTCCCTCCCTCCTCCTCTCCCTCCCTCTCACTCCCTCCCCCCTCTCTCTCCCTCTTGCTCTTTCTTTCTTTCTTTCTTTCTTTCTTTCTTTCTTTCTTTCTTTCTTTCTTTCTTTCTTTCTTTCTTTCTTTCTTTCTTTCTTTCTTTCTTTCTTTCTTTCTTTCTTTCTTTCTTTCTTTCTTTCTTTCTTTCTTTCTTTCTTTCTTTCTTTCTCTCTCACTTGCTCTCTTTCTTTCTCTGTCCCTCATCTCTCTTTGTCTCTCTCTCTCTATTTCTCTCTCTCCCTTTCTCTCTCTCTGGCTTGCTCTCTTTCTCTCTCTCATCTCTCTTTGTCTCTCTCTGTTTCTCTCTCTCCCTTTCTCTCCCTCTCTTGCTTGCTCTCTTTATCTCTCTCTGTTTCTCTCCTTTTCTCTCTGTCTCTCTCTCTCTCTCTCTCATCTCTGTCTGTCTGTCTGTCTATCTCTATCTCTACTTTAGAACTGCTTTACAGAAAAAGCAGGTAGATCTCTTTGGTACGAAAAAGGTACCCGTTAGAAATTTTTATGATCTGAAGATACTGGAGAAGCTGATGAAAGTTGGGGTCTGTTGAGGGTAAGGAAAGAAGGGGATGGTCAAGCAAGCGGCCCTGTTTATCTCAAGCGGGGGGGGGGGAGGGGTCAACAGAATGGAATGATAAATCAGGTTTAAGAGCACTGGCAGGGCAGCCAAGCTAGTGATTACAAAGAGACTGTCATCTCTCACCTCTAGTTCTCTGTCGCTACCCACCTGTGTCTAGATGCATTTCAATCTACATATCTGTCTTTGTACCCATATCTTCTTGCAAGATGTTCAGAAGAGGAGAAACATGTTAAATAAAAACTTTTCAGTGGCATTAAAAGATGATTTAATGAAGCTGGTGAGCCCGGAGAGAGGAGCAGGAAAGTGGGGTGTATCGGCTGTGAACAAAGCACAGGGGCAGGCTGGAGGCCGCTGGGTGGGGAGAGAAGCAGGTGTGCCGGGAAGAGGGTGGGCAGGAGACGAGGAGCATTTTCAGCAGAAACACCCACAAGTTCTTCTGTGCTCTCCTGTGCAAGTACTGTTTTGACTCAAGTATCTGTAGCTCTTATCTGGTCGGCCTTTGTCGACATCTCTTCAAAAGCACTGAACAATTTGTAGTTACCAAAAGTTTGAGAAACCCCTTCCCCGGCATACTGGCTAGATGTTTTCATTGCTTATTGTCTTTAAAAATATAGGTCTTGTGTGCACATAAAATGAATGAATAAATACTTTAAAATTGATATTTATTTAAAACACTGTGATTCACGAAGTTGTTCATTGTGCAGATATTTCAAGCATGGAGTGTTCCAACACCACCATTGTGATCTTTCTTCCATCAATTTCCTCAGTTTCTCTCCTAATCCCAACCTGCCCCCTTAGGCACATGACAAGTTTACTTTATATTGTGTGTTCCAACTAAACTTTAAGAACTGGCAGTTAAAATGATCAGAAAATAAACCAGCAAGCGCCAATTGGTGATTGCTATATGATTCTGACCTATGTAAATAAGAAAACTAAAACCATTTAGTACAATAAAGAAATGTCTATTCTCATTGACATATGTATGTTTTCAACTCTGGAATCTAAAGTGTATTTCATGAAGTTTTGTTTGATACATGAATGAAGACTTTCGAGTGATTGGAGTTGGTTTGTTGCTTCACTCTCCCCTGTCTCTACTACTATTTCATTGAATTAAGTGGGTCATCACTGAGAGAGGTGTTAGAGCATCTGGCTATTCATGGATTGGTTAGTGCCTCCCCAGAGGGCTGAGAACACAGAGTTAGTCCTTCATAACTTCAATGCAACTGTCAAACTCAAGCACAAAATTCTGTTTTTTAATATGACCCGCCTGTTTTGTCAATGGTGTTACCTGTTATTCTCACCTTAAAGGGACCCCTCTCTCTAATAACTTTGTGGGCTTGGACTTCCATGTGGGACTTTCAGGGCAAGGAGAGAACTCACAGGAGTCCGTGCTTTGCCTGCAGGTGGTCCTGAGGCAGCCCGGACGCACTGCTGGGCACAACGCCTGAGCTCCGGGCTGAGAGGAGCCTCTCACCACAGCTGAGTGTATCCCTCAAACCGAAAAACAACCCCCAGCACGGGGGCTGGTGTGATATTACAGAGGTCAGGGCATTTGCCTTGCACGCAGCCCATCTGGGTTCGATTCCCAGCATCCCATATGATCCCCTGAGCACCGCCAGGAGTACTTCCTGAGTGCAAAGCCAGGAGTAACTCCTTCCCATCGCAGGGTGTGACCTCCCCAAAAAACCCCCCAAACAACCCCCCACCAAATTATCCTGAGCCTACAAAAACATCTGAATTTGGGGATGGACATGTTTCAATCTCTAGCCTGTCATTTGGAGCAAGAACCTGGGACAAATCAGATCCCTTTTTCAGTGGTTTATAGGGAGACAGGGGGAGAGGGAGTAATCCCAAGCCTCTGATATTAAGGGATACTCAGAGCTGGATGCACTGGGATTGGGGTTGCCACCATGAGGGTCAGGCCCAAGTCCCAGTGAAGTCATTGGAGCAAATATTGAAGGGAGAGAACTGCAGAGCCCGACAGAATCCAGACAGCATCCCTGGAAACAGAATTCAACTGAAACCCAAGTGACTATTTTTGAACTTCCTCCTCCTCCCTCCTCATTTGCTTTGGTGGTGGTACTGAGCCCTGGTCAGGAGTGGCCCCGAGGACCATCTGGTCCTTGTGTTTCTCTGTTTTCCTTGATTCCAAGATTAGTTCTGGGTTCATCTTGGGCTTTCAGTGTAACTGTGGGTACTTGCCTTTCCAGGTCCGCCTGCCTACTCCAGGAATTTACTCTTCTCTCTTTGACTTTGGCTAACCAGGAGCCAAGTTAGATGTACTTCAGAACCCATCATAATTTGTCTCCTTGCTTCCTAACTGTCCCTTAAGACACATGGTAAGGTGGAGAGTTGTGCAAAGTTGAGGTTCTCCTGTTGAGGACAAAGAAGATATTGGCTCTTGGGCTGGACCCAGCCATGTCTGTTCTGCACATTCCCATAGCCATGGCAGAGGAGAGCTGGCTAATATTTTCTGGCTACCAAGGCTGTTTCCTATAAGTAGTAGTGCATTGCTCCGATAGTTCCCATGGCAACGTGGATTCAGGCAATTCATCACAACTTGTACTTATCTGTAACGAAGGAAGAAGGTAATGCCAAAGATGCTGTTGGTTTGTTAGCGGATATCTTAATTTTAGGTCTTCGTTTAGGGTGCCAGGATGGATTACACAACGTCAAATGATCTGATACAAAGGGAAGCATTTAAACACGTCTTTGATTGACACCGAGAAATGTGAGGCAGCTCTGGAACTTACGAAATAACGCAGGAGCCGTTGAAAGACATCCTGGCTGGAACGGCCTGGAGATTTGTGGTGGAATTTTTTACTGAGTCATCTGGTATAAAAATGGAGCAAACAGTGTGTAGAATAATCATGCGAGTGAAAAATAGACCAGTGAGAAGTGCCGTGTTTACTGGCTACCTGAACAACAATGCACTCGTAGTTGTGGGCACCCCTTCCCCCAAATTAGAGAAAGTGTTAGACTCATAATGAGTACGAAGCAGCTGTTCCATCAAGCTGTTTTCCAAATGGGCTTTCACCATTATTGTTGTTGTTAGACAGAGAGGAAAGTGATTTTAGTGTGAATGTGAAAATGAATTAATGTTGCCTGTCAGGAAACAAAACCAGTGCCAAGAGATCAGCTTATGCACAGCTGAAAGATTGAAAAGGAAAACTCTGGAAAGTCAGAGAGCTAGAAAAGAGAAGGATCCTCAATGCACACTCGTCTTGGAACACGGAAAGCAAGGTACTGCGTTGGTGAGGGAAGAGCGTCAGGTAACTCATCGTGGTCAGAATACCAGGCGCACGTGGAACGCAATGGCGGCGTGGGATGGAAACTGGCTCAAAACCATCCTGAGCACCAGATACAAACACCGACTTCTCCACCATCTGAGTCTGTCTGGGGTAGGGCTGATGGGTTTAACAAGTAAAATGACAGGCTGTCTAGCGAAATTTGCATTTCAAATAAGCGATGATTTGGAGGACGAGTAATGTCCTCAAAATTGCATAGGACATAGGGATGCTAAAAATTATTCCCCGTTAATCTGACGTTCACGGGTACCTGGCAACTTTATGGCAACCCTAGTCTGAGATAATGTTCTCCTGAATCCCCAAACCCAGCAGTCTGGTTGCTTTTGAATTTCTCCCTGAATTGTCGTATTGGATGGCTCCTAACTCTTTGTTGTCATTCTATTTTATATCCCATCCCATGTCATCGCTGGCCATGTGTTCTTGACACTTCTCCGTGGAGCTGAGGAGCTGGGTAGAATGTGAGATGGCCTTGATCAATGGACAGTGGCAGAAGGGAAACCGGGTGGACCCCTGGGGCTGGAATTTGAAAGGCAGAACTATGTGGAGAAGTTTCTCTCTCCGTCTATGGGCCTTGGGAATCCTGAGCTGACTCCTAAGTACCTTAACTGCTGTGAAGCCACCAGGTTTGAGACATCATGTGGGGAGGACACAAACTGAGAGAGTGGGGCAGTTCGAGGATCTTCCAGGTCATCTGACTCCAGCTCCCCATCCCTTGGGTTTAGAAGACCCCATTATTTTTCCTTTTTGGGTCACACCCAGCGATGCACAGGGGTCACTCCTGGCTCTGCACTCAGGAATTACTCCTGGCAGTGCTCAGGGGACCATATGGGATGCTGGGAATCGAACCCGGGTCGGCCGCGTGCAAGGCAAATGCCCTCCCTGCTGTGCTATCCTCTAGCTAGAAGGCCCCATCTTTGAGGTTCTGCTCTCCACCATTGTTCAACTGCCACTTCCTGGGACACTGACCTGAACGGGCTTAATAAGCCACTTTCAAATCTCGTGGAAATATGATACTTAATAAATGTATCAGACTGACTAGTTATATAGCCACCTTTTTTTGTGGTGGGGGGAAGGAGAAGCTTAACACCACTTTTTTTTAGCGTTAACATATTTTGTGACAGTTTTTTTTCCGAAAAGATAAAACAAATAACTTTGTTTTCAGGGATATGGATGCAATAATATGCTAAAATCTTTGTATAGGGCCAATTTGGAAGGTTTTTGTACAATTCTCTTCCACTGCTATCTTTAAAAGAAAACAAACAGTACAAACTATACCAGTTAGTACTACAGGGGAATTGAATTAACTGCAGGAAAAAAGCCAAACTTGGTCCCACATTGTGTGATGAAGTAAAATTTGACAGGAAGATCTAACTTGTCTTGTCTTTAAAACCCAGGCACTTCAACACTCTGAGGATGTGACTTAGCTTAATTTTCAACTGCCAATCCATAGACAAGTGCCTTCTGCACGCATGCCAAGGTTGAAAACTACTGTTCTACCACAGTGCTTGTTTCAATGCCAGGCTACCATCCAATGTGCAGAGAGGGGCCAGCCCTCAGATGTAAACAGAAAGCCACTCCTTGAAGAACCATATTTTTAAAAAAAGCAAAAATTTAAAATCAAGGTATCATAGTTTACAGAAGCATTGAAGCCATTGGTTGATAGTTGCAGAGATGCACGAATCCCTCCACCAGTTTGCCAAGCCCCCTCATGTTCTCTCTCCCCACCCCCTTAGCATTCTCAGTTCTCTTCATCAGGTCTCAGAGTCTGTTTGTGCTGGGGACTGACGGATCCCTTTGCTACCTTATACTATAAATGACATCATCCTGTCTATGTCTTCAGTTTTCTGCCTCACATCATCTAGCATGGTGCTCTCCAGTCCAACCACGTTGCATCTGACACTCAGTTCTTGTATTGTGACACAAGGCATTCCCCTGGATCGGGGTGGCTCCGCTACACCACGTGCCAACTACCATTTTTCCTAGCCACATAGCTAAGGAACTGTGGCCCTTTTGCTCCAGCAGGTGACCTTAGTGTCCTTTCCAAAGCAGAGCCCCAGACAGGGGCGTGCTCCATTAGTCACCATGGGCAATAGTGACACCCCAGTTTGCCTTCCTGGGTTTTCTACACACCAACTGTTCTTTCCTGGGTCAAACTCTAGTGTCTTGGCAATTGAAGCTATTTGTCTCCATGTTCTGAAAGAGTCACTGGAATGACTGTGGAAGAAGCAGGGGACATGTTTAAAGAGTTTGGGGAGCTCATTCCTCAGCTCTGTCGCTGTGTCCCTACAGGGAGAGTGAAGACACAGGCAGCTTTCCAAACAGGATGCATCCGGGGGCTCCAGATGGGACCGATGGGATGGCTTCCTCACCTGCTCTTAGACCAGTTTCGTCCAGATTCTCAGCTGGGACTACTCAGCAGTGGCCTTGGGGACCACATAGGGTGGGCTTGTGAGATGTGTCACAGGGCCTTTTCCACTTCTGAGCGGAGTATCTGGAGGATCCAGCTGCAGAACAGCTGGAAGGATGCCTGCAGATGCAGAGGAAGTCAAGAGACAGCTTCTCTGAGCTCCCTCCAACTGGGTTTCTACCCAGGAGTGCACACACCGCTGTTGCCGACCAGAAGCTTCTCCTCCTCTCTCCTTGCAGGGGGCGCTGCCTTTACTCGGATGTTTTCATCTGTGATAAGATCTCTTCATTGCTCACCCTCAGGCCTAGATATCTCCTTTAGCTTCACCACCAACCTTCTTCTCACATGTTGTCTTGTTGGATCACTCCTGTTATTTTCTTCTTTGAGTCAAATTTTTGAATGTTTCCACCAAGCATGTGATTTTAATTATTTTATTTTATTTTATTTTTCTGGTTTTTCTGTTTATTTTTTTATTTTTTAATTTTTTTTTTCATTTTACATTCTGTTTACTTTCGTTACATTCAATATTTCAACACAAACCTCACTATTGTTAGGAGTACCCCACTAGATTCAGACCTACTGTGAAGACAAAGCGGCCGCGCGGTTTTGAATTTCTGTACTTTAACACTAAGTCCAGGGAGATTTCTTCCAGATATTGGATCATTGCAGGCTTGAAAACACAATCTGTGGTCATCTTAATATGGCGGACACCGCGCCCTTCATCCCTGGAGAGAAAGAGGCGAGAGAGAGAGAGAGAGAAATACCTTTCCCCTCCTGGGCGGCACGGGGCCGAGGCTTAGTTCTCAGGCTGGAGACATTCTGCGAGGAGTTGCCCATGCCGAAAGAGGTTTTGCTGGGTCTGGATTCACGCTTGTGCAGCTGCGGAGAGGCCGCACACGAGTGCGGCCCCCGGGATCACATCTCGGCAGTGGGAATTATTTTATTTTATTATATAGAATAAATGAAGTTTTGGTCTTTGCTTTTAAATATAAAAGGTTGTCAAGCATTGTGTACAGATTTTAATTTTTTCTTAAATTATTTTTGGCTATACAGTGGTGTTCAGGGGTTACTCCTGGCTCTGCACTCAGGAATTACTCCTGGCGGTGCTTGGGGGACCACAAGGGGTGCTGGGAACTGAGTCCAAGTTGACTGCATGCAAAGCAAGCACCCTATCCTCTGTACTATCTTTCCGACCCCTATGCATAGATATTTTAAAAAATTGTGTTTGGGCCACACTTAGCAATGCTCAGGGCTTACTCCTGGCACTGTGCTCAGGGATCACTCCTAGCAGAAACCATATGTGGTGCTGGAAATCGAATTGGGGTCTGCTGCAGGCAGGGCTAGTAGCCTTAAAGCTATTACTCCATGCTCCCCTTCATCCCATTATGCATAGATTTCAGTTACAGAATAGTTGAGTTACAGGCTAGTTGAGTTACAGATTACAGAATCTCAATGCAGTTTTTAAACTCTTGAACTATGAAGCTCAAGATTACCATTTTATTGTCTCCCATGCCACTGCCAGGACCCTTCACATAGCCCACATCTGAGCCACTAGCAGAGTGACTGATGTGAGACAGTGAAAAGGAGAGAGGTTCATTTGTAGTCGGGACAATCTGAGAAGGGAATTTGGAGGAAATCCGATCTGATCTTGACCTTGAGGAGTGGACAGGAAATCAGGCAGAAGTAGAATGAGGTGGTGGTAGGTGGGCGATTCTGAATTGAGGCATTTGCCATGATAATATCAGGACACACAGAGGAGAGAGTGAAATGGATTTTGTCTGCAGTGTAGTAGTCGGTGGAGTAGAAGGAAACTGGGGAAGGGCCATATGGCAGAGGCCCTTGGAATCTGTGGATTGGCTGATTAAGTAACTAACGGCTGGTCCTGCTTCGCTTGATATTTGGGACAAGGTGATATATTTGCAAGTGGTTCTATTTTTGAAAATTGAAGTTTGGAAAGGATGGCTCCCTTGTCTCCGTCTCTAGCCTTCTCTGTGGGAGACAAATGAAGCAAAGGCAAATATTCAAAGTGGCAGAGATTCACTGTGCATTTAAATGACCATTTTAACAATCTGCTTGGAATTCTTCCTTTTCCCATTATAGACATTCCCCAAGCTTCGAACAGTTGATCCTTCTAGCATACGCTCAAACGCAGAATGTATAAACTGGGCTTCCTGGGAGCTACCAGAAAAATAATACAGATGCTTCCACAAAGGATTTTTGTCTAGCTCTCTTTCCACACTCATTCACCCAGGGGTGGTTTGATGAACATCTTTCAGGTGTGGGTCACTGAGCTGGGTAGTTCATATAGGCTGTGTACAATATAGAATATTCTTTGTCTTAGGGGATGCACTCCTGGGAACCATGGATTAGACAGAATTTATCAGGAGAGAGTGATATCCAAGAGTCACATTATGACAATGCCAGGAAAGAAGCTAACAGGCTGTGAAAAACAGATGGACGAGGGAAGAAGTTGGGAAATTGAATCAAGTTGACCTGCTCAAGCTTATTCTGACCCAAATCCTTCGAGATGACAGAAAGAACTGTTTCAGTCATTATATTGCATAGATAGCACTTGCTGTGGTAACAGATAAGCCCTGTGCACTCAATGGCGTGATAGAATGGAATGTAGTTATTGTAAAATTTAAAATGTGAGTCTGTGAGAAACTACGGACTCTTCTTTCAGTAGTGATTCGGGAACTGGACTCTGGGTCTGTGACTTTGTCCCCTCAATATCTGGCTTCTCATCAGGCGTTCCTTGGTCATTCTCCTGAAAGAGTGGAGGGAAATGTAAGTTAGCTCTGTGTGTGTGTGTGTGTGTGTGTGTGTGTGTGTGTGTGTGTGTGTAAAGAAGAGGAAACAGACTGGATGATTATTTATCTTTTATTTTTTTGGTGAAATATTACCAAACAGATCATGTGTTCGACCATGAAGAAGACCCAAGCGTACCTAAAGAGGGGAAAAAAAGTCATATTCACTGTGTACCTATTCACAATAAAGACCTGCGAACAAAAGTTACTTCTTATGCCCGAACATCTTTACCGAAACATCTCTTTAAATGAGGGCCAGCGGAATGTTAATAAAAATAATAAGATATTTGAAAGGGGATAGAACTGAGAACTGTACATACAAAATCCTGTGCTTCAGTGGCCTGGCCAGTCCTAGCTTCAGATGCATCTATTAGCAGGTGAGGACAGAGACATGAACTTGGACCCAGTGCAAGAAGCTAGAAAAGGGAGAGAACTTTGAAAGGATTGACAGAGATAAAGATACAGGCAAAATGCAAACACAAACTCTAAGCGCAGACCAAGAGCAAAGCTTTAAACCTGCTAGTTTCAATCATTATTTTCCTTTTTCCTTCTCTCTATTTAGCAGCCAGAGAGCACGTACAATTTGAACACCAATAAGAGTGTGAAAGGGGACACATTTATAAATCTCACTAGAATAAAAACAAGATAGGCATGCATAAATATACCAACAAATTTAAGCATTAAATTATTTTGAATGTGTAGAAGTTTAAGTTGTATATAAAAAAGAGGTAGGAAGACTGAATAAATCTAAAAAGAAACATTTAAAAATGTGCAATATCCTTTTGAACCTCAAGCAGTTTTCTGTGGAAAGTCTTCTGAAACTTGCAGGGAAAGAACATTGTCCTCTTGTTTTAGAACAGACAAATACTGTGGCTCAATACTCAAATTATTTTAAAATCCCAGGATTTCTCTTTACCTATGATTGGACAAAGATAGCAGATTGTAAAAATGCTCATAAGCAATCTTTATGAACCTAGTTGTAAAAATATCTGAACTGAAGTGTTTACAAGTGTAATTTAGCAGTGAATTAAAAGGCCAGTTTATCATTGACTTAGAATTTACTACAAGGAATAATAAGTAAAAGAATACATTAATATATGATGCAACATTAATTAATGATATAATTTATCAGATTGCCTAATGTGGAAAAGCATTTTGGTAAGAATAAATGCTCATTGTAAAGAAAATAAAAATGAAATGTGTCTTTAGTTTGTGCAGGCACCAACATTAAACATCATTCATGGGGTAACGGAGACTTAGAGACAGACAGAGAGAGGGAGAGTGAGTAATCTCCATCTCCATAAACTCCCAAACACAATTTAGAATGAGAAGAACATGTGATATTATGTTTTTGTATGATTGTGCCTTCAACATAAGTAAACTGTATCACTGTATCACTGTTATCCTGTTGCTCATCTATTTGCTCTAGCGGGCACCAGTAACGTCCCCATTTCCAGTATCCCTCCCCCCTCCTTCCCCTCCCCCCTCCCCTGTTGCAGGCACATTCCCTTTTACTCTCTCTCTCCTTTTGGGGTGTGATGGTTTGCAATACGGGTACTAAGTGGTCACCATGTTCAGTGCATAGTCTGCTTTCAGCATGCATCTCCCATCCTGAGCGAGTCCTCCGAGCATCAGGTGGAAAATTACAACCAGTGTTTATCTATACAGCCCTACGCACATATTATATACAAAGAACTCTATCATATACACAGTAAGAATTGGTAACAAGATTATAATGGTGGGCAATATGCACAAGGAGGACTCTACAAAGAATCACTCCCTATTCCAGCGCTTCGAACTCATCCCCCACCCATTCCATTCTGTCATACAAGCCTATGTATTTTTGCACAAATGACCAGAGAAATATTTGCTGTTTTCTTTCCTCTCTTAGATGGTTACAGAGTTATATGTGTTCTTCCTCCTTTCATACTTTTCACTAAACAATATATCCCAAGAAAGGTCTGGAGAGACAATTCAGTGGGTAAGGTGGTTGCCCTACACACCGCCCACCTGGTTTTGACCGTCCCCAAGCCCCACCAGGAGTAATCCTGAGTGCAGAGCCAGGAGTAAGCTCTGAGTACGGCTGGGTGTAGTCCAAAAGCAACAATCACAAAAATTCTGAAAGAGTCATTCAGTCATTGAACTTTTCTTACTGACCCTCCATATTTTGGTTATTTCGGTGGCTTACTCAATTTCATTCTGGAGCCATTTAAGCCCGTATATAAGAGAATGCAAGCAAGTATGTTAAAACCAGACAAATGTGTGCTACTTTTGGTATGTAAGGAAACTGCGTGTCCTCAGATCTTAAAAAACATACTTGAGGGCCCTGGGAGGTAGCTTGAAGCTGGAACATATGATTTGCATGAGGGATTTTTGGGGATCCCTGGCACTCCATGGTCCCCAGAGTACCACCACCTGGAGACACCTTCAAGCACCACAAGATCTGGGGAATCTCCACCCCTCAGACATGTTACAGGCCAGGGAAATGACTCAAGTGATAGAGCAAACACCTGCCATTTCTGAGGCCCTAGGTTCAGTTTCCTGAAGGGTTAATGAACCAGATGAACTAGTGGCAGCTAGGAGTAGGTCTTGTCATAATGAAACATGTTAGTGGAAAAACAGGTGCCATCCACATCAGGTCCAGAGTGCAGTCAGTAGTGGTACACTATTGTCTTAGTTTTGCCAACTAACACTGGAGGAAATGAAATCCACTGAGGAGATTACAGGAATCTTTCAGAGATTGTGCTAGGATGGCTCCTCGATATTACCAGGTGAACTGGCTGAGCGATGAGAAGTCTTCAGTTCTTCTGTGGGAGCAGCAAAAAGTGGAAAATTACCCATGCATACCATTTCTGCAGCAACAAAGCAAATAAGTTTAGTAAAGCATGGGGCACTCCAGAGAGAATGGAGTAACAATGCAAATTGAAGCAGACTGGATACGCCTAGCAGTGATGTTTGATGCTGTTGCAGCCTCGGGGTGGATTAAGAGCATCACACAGGGATGGTATTTTAGGTGGAACTTAGATGTGACTGGACAGATGTGGATTATATAACTAACTTGCTAATGAGCGCACAACTACCCATAATGCATACAGAGAAGCCCACTAAGGGCAATGCTAGTCACATTATAATGACTCACATTAATTAGCATTAATTAACAATCACATTAATCACATTAATTCATTGATGAACGAACCACATTAATTAGCTGGGGGGAGTGATGACATGGATTGGGCCTGTATGAGTGTCATGTGGGTGGTCATGGGGGACCACTTGGCTCTTTGTCATCTATTCTTATCACGTTTTCCAGACTCAACTTCATTCCCCTTCAATCTCATATGGCCGCTTCATTTTACCTCACTGTTAATGTTCCCCTCTCACTGCCTCTAAAATTAATCCTAACAAACTACTCTAACATTCTCTTTGAAACTTTGCTGTAAGCCTCAGGTTATTCCCCAAATAAAAAGAATATATAAACAAAACGCCAAAAGTCATCCTGAAAGAAACTAGATTTTGGCCACTGAGAGCAGTAATACCTTCGAATAAGGAACCCAGAGGCCACTGAATACTCACAATGAATGAACTGATGTCAAGTTGCTGGGTGAGGAAAGGCCAGCCAGCTGCTGAAAATTCCCTTTCCAACAAAGTGATCAAGGAGAGTATGAAAACCATGAGACTGTATTTCAAGTTGATGGAACATACTCTGACCAGCACTGAAGGATATATTAGCCTTTCTTGAATCAGAAACACAAAAAATTAAAAACAGAAATAAATAAAACTTCAGAAAGAAAAAGAGAGCTGATTAAATTCATGTAAGAAATAGAGGAAAAGAGATGAAATAATTTCACAGATAAAGACTAGATTATGAGTTACACACAAGGGAGAATAGACTCAAAAGGAAACTTAATGTGGGGCATTCAAACAAGATGGGAGGGGCTGGAGCGATAGCACAGCGGGTAGGGCATTTGCCTTGCACTCGGCCAACCTGGGTTTGATCCCCGGCGTGTCCCATATGGTACCCTGAGCACCGCCCGGAGCAAGTCCTGAGTGCACAAGCCAGGGATAACTCTTGTGCATCGCTGGGTATGACCCTAAAAGAAAAACAAACAAACAAACAAACAAAGAAGATGGGAAAACAACCAAGAGAATAAAAATGGGACCGAGATAGAGGTAAGAAGGGTCAGAAGAAAAGAAATGAAATGAAAGAGAAAGAAGAAAGGACAAATGCTTGGTTAAAACCCTTGAGGAGGGACAATACACAGAACTAACACTTAAACCACAAAATCAAGAATATCCGAAATAAAAGAAGATCTACATATTAAAAAACTCACTAGGAGAAGTGAGAACTAACTTGGGAAAATAAACTTTCAGATATGTTTGAGAAAATGGTTGATTTAAGAGAGAGAGAATATCCTTACGGCCTCGAAGCATAAAGATCAAGTAACAAAAGTGAGGGAATCAGATCAGCCTTGGCTTTTCAAAGCTGGTGTCAGTGAAGCCACGTTTTGAAGAGTGCAGCAAAGTGTGAGATGAAAATGGGTAGTCGGGGAGCCTCCGTGACTGAAGGTATCTGCACCCAACTTTGAGCACAGAGGAATTTCAGGAATTCCCATGATCTCTACATGCGGCATTAGAATAGAGGTATTTAGAATGAAATTAGCAGGCAATATCAACCAGGGAATACAAATTTACAGATGATTGGGTAGCATGTCTGGAAAGCTTGAGAAAAATCAGTGAATAATCATTAATTCACTCACAGTCAATTCACTTGTATCACTTGTATCACTTGTCATCCCGTTGATCTTCTATTTGCTTGAGCGGGCGCCAGTAATGTCTCCATTTGTCCCTGTCGCATGCTAGTGTAGTCCAATGATATCTGCTTGCTCCAGGAACAGGAAGAGCCTCAAACCATTCATTTAGGGTTTTGACAAAAAAGTCTGACCATCTCATTTGTGGGCAGCCAGGTGGTCTTTTGACGTCCCGTGGAATCCAGTCAGTAACAGCTCTAGTTCAGTGGTTGTCTCTGGTTCGCATTACGTGTCCGGCCCATCTGATTTGTGAATTCACAGTGAATTAAAGGTTAAAAAGGTGGAGGAAGAAAACCAGCTTGACACAGGAACAACAACAACAAAATGGAATGCATTGCAATAAATTTAACAAAAATGGTGCAAACCTTATTCGAAGACTCACAAGAATTCTTGAACATACGGAAAGACAGCCCCTGCACTTGGATAGGATGATTCCCTAACTTCATGCCTGCGTTTGTTAAGTCTCTGAAAAACACCAATGTGTTTTTTCTTCTGGAGTGAGACGGTTTGCTTGTAAATACTGTCTAGGACAAATACACAGGCAAAAGTTGCCAAGAAAGCAGCAACCAAACCAAACCATCCACAAGGGAGACTGACATTATCAGATTAAAACATAGTACAGGGCCTCCAGGGGTTGGACACATATTACTGGGGTTAAGACACTTTCCTTGCAGAGCCCGGCAAGCTCCCCATGGTGTATCCATCCGATATGCCGAAAACAGTAACAATAACAGGTCTCATTCCCTTGACCCTGAAAGAGCCTCCAATTGTTGGGAAAGACGAGTAAAGTGAGGCTGCTAAAATCTCAGGGCTGGGATGAATGGAGAAGTTACTGGTGCCCCGTCGAGTAAATCGATGAACAACAGGATGACAGTGATACAGTGATACAGTGAAGATATTTTCCTTGCAACATAGCTGATCCTGGTTCAATCCCTGACATCACGTATGGTCTCCTAAGCACTGCCAGGGGTAACTGCCAGGGGTTTCTCCTGAGTACAGAGCCAGAAATAGCCACCGAATGCCCAGGGAGTGACCAAAAGCCACACACACACACACACACACACACACACATACACACACACATACACTTCTGTAACTACCCACACCAGCAGGGTGCTATTTGTACTGGAGTACATGAATACACAAATGAATCAAACATCATAAAGATGACCTCTCAAATTATGAAGTCAATGCATCCCTTCTAAATATATAATGCTAAAAATGTTGATTTATTTGGATAAAGAGAGAATTCATCCACTCACACTGTACCCAGAATAAACTCTGCATGCATGCAGTTTGACAAACAACAACAACAAAAGGAAGCTAACCAGGTAGTACAAGGACAAAAGTAAATTTCTCTAAAGCCCAGGCATTAGGAAATATTTTTCAGTTATAATCCAAAATCCAGAAGTTATAAAATATTATTGTTTCCTCTGAAAAATGAAAATTTGTATGTCAAAAGGAGCATAGTTAAAAGATATGGCATACTGGCAGAAAATGTTTAATACATGCCAGAGATAAGGGGTAGGATCTCTAGAAAACAGAATTTATTTCCTTGTAAATTTTATTATTGGTTTACATTACAATAATGTGTGACAGACATTCAGGGATATAGCTTTATACCTCAATTTATGTAAGATTCATCTCAGTCACTACCTAAGTTTCAGTGACCTAAAAGACCCCTGTACCGATTCCTCCACTTCTTTCCCTCTGATAACCATCATAGTTTTCACCAAGTTTAAGAATTTGTTGTTGAGCAATAGTATAGTGGTTATGAAGCTTGCTTTGCTTGCAGTTAACCCAGGTTCGAGCCCCAGCACCACCTATGATCCTCTGAGCCATACCGGGAGTTATCCCTGAGCCTAGAGCCAGGAGTAAACCCTGAGAAATGCAGCATGGCCCCAAAATCAGAAACAAAAAATAATTTATATTATTATTATTATTACTACTGGGACTCTGCACGAGGCTGTTTTCACTCGGGGTGCCCCAGAGGGGGGCGGGTGAGAACCCTCCCTGCCCCAAGGGACCGAGTCCTGGCAGCTGACCTCCACTACCCAATTGCTGCCACACTTCAGGCCACTTTCTGGACCGCATGGCTGTGGCACATTATAAGACACTTCCTACCCATTTTCCATAATTACTACACCATATTTGATGGAGTTCAGACAGTAGACAACAAATCATAGAGAGTAATGTATATATGTGAGTGTGTATATATACATTACTCTCTAATATATATATGTGTATATATGTGTATATATATATATATATATATATACACACACACACACACACATACACACACATATCAGAGAGGCCAGCAAGCTTCTGAGAGTATCTTACCCGCACAAGCAGAGCCTGGCAAGCTCCCTGTGGCGTATTCGATATGCCAAAAACAGTAACAATAGGTCTCATTCCCCTGACCTTGAAAGAGCCTCCAATCACTAGGAAAGACAGTAAGGAGAGGCTGCTAACATCTCAGGGCTGGGAAGAATAGAGACATTACTGGTGCCTGCTCCAGTAAATTGACGAACAATGGGATCACAGTGACAGTGACAGTGATTATTACTACTACTACTACCTAACCCAGTGGTAATTCTGGGGGCCACTCCTGGCAAGGCTTGACCTGGTGGTACAAATCTGAGGCTTCAAATGCTTGTGTCTGAAGACACACATATTTCCCAGGACTATCCCCAGTTGTGCTTAAGAGGGTCGTGTAGTGCTGGGAATTGAATTAGGCTTTGTACATACTAGACATGTTCTCTGGGTTGTCTACCTGGCCCTCCATTTGCAGTTTGTTTTGTTTTGTTTCTTGGACCACATCCTGCAGTGCTCAGGGATTACTCCCGGCTCTGTGCTCAGGATCCCTCCTGGCGAAGCTTGCGGGGGGGGGGGGGGTCTACCTGGGGATGCTGGGGATTGGGCCTGGGTCAATTGCATGCATGGTAAGTGGCCCGTCTGTGGTACTGTGGTTCTGGCCCTCCATTTCCTTTTATTTTTAAAGGAAACTCCATAGCATTTTTCATAAAGATCGCACCAATTTACACTCTCACCAATAACATGCCAAGTTCTTTTTTCTCCGCATCCTCACCAAGACTTCTTGTTTCCAGTGTTTTGGCTTTAGGCCATTCTCAGCGGTGTGAGGTGGTAACTCATGGTGGCTTTGATTTGCATTTCCCTAATAACAAGTGATGTTGCTACTTTCTTCCATCTGTTTGTGGGCTATCTGTGTATCTACTCTGGAGAAATGTTCTATTTAGGTCTTTTTCCCCTTTTTGTTCAAGTTGCTTGCTTCTCGGTAAGTTGTGTGAGTATTGTTGTTGTGTATGCTAGGTTACCTTTGTGTGTTAATGGAAACCGTTTTCCCTGCATAGAAGCTTTTCAACTTGTGATCATTCTGTTTATTTATTTTTGCTTTTGTTTCCCTTACCAATAGAACTGAGTCTCCAAATATATCTCTGATACTGAGGGCCTGGGGTGTCGCCTCTCTGCTTTCTTCTATGTACTTGGTGACTTCAGGTATAATATCCAAGCTTTAAATTCATTTTGAGTTATTTTTGCTTGTTTTTAAGTAGTGACATTGTTTGAGCCAGAAGTAAGCCCTGAGCACTGGCGGATGTGGGATGTGGTCCAAGAAACAAAACAAAATGCAAATGGAGAGACAGGTAGACAACCCAGGAACAAACTACCCCCTTGTTTAGGGATGTGACTATCTAGTTTTTTCTAGCACTTCTTTTCCATGGTAAGGATGTGACTTTTTTTTTTTTTATCATAGTTTAGACGTCCTTGATATGTGGATTTATTTCTAGGCTTTCTATTTTATTCCATTGGTCTACATGCCTGCTTTTGTTCCAATACCACACTGCTTTTTGTTTGCTTTGTCTTTGGGTCATACCTGGTGATACTCTGGGGTTACTCTTGGCTCTGAACTCAGGAATTACTCCTGGTGGTGCCTGGGGGATTGTACTTGGGTCAGTCATGTGCAAAGCAAGCACCTTACCCACTGTACTATCTCTCTAGCCCTCAATACTATACTGTTTTAATTACCATTGCTTTGTAATATAGCTCGAAGTTAGGGCATGTAATACTGCCACTTTTCTTCTTTTCTTTCAGGAGATTTTTTGGGTGTGTGAGCATGCATGTCCATACATATTTTATAATTTTTTTCTAGTTCCCTGAAAAATTCCATTGGTATTTTGTGACACACATATCCTGAATATCAGACTAAACATATTCAAACCAATAATGTGACAGGTAAGAGTTAAAGAATTTCCTCAGTGACAACAGATGTAAAAAATGCCCCTTAAATTGATGAGAATCTCTTCAACTACACTCATAATTATGGAAATACAAATTAAAACTACTGTGTGATACTATTTCTCACCTACCACACTGGTGAAAATTAAAAACAGTGTGACTGAAATTGCTGCTGGAGAGACTTTAGAAAAACAACCATTTCCATACGTTATTGGCTAACATGAAAATTCGATATGTCCTTTTGCAGCAGAATCCAGCAAAATACAACAAAATCACGCATGCACCTTTTGACTCAGCAATACCACATCTAGAAAATATATCTCCCCATGTCTCAAGCTACATACAGACACACCTGGTTATTTGTGGCCGCAGTTTTAAAATTTCAAAGTGAGGAAGCAACATAAATACAGAATGATGAGAAATTAAGTAAGCCACGGAAATAACCAAAATATGGAGGGTCAGTAAGAAGAGCTCAATGACTGAATGACTCTTCGAGAAGTTTTGTGATTGTTGTTTTTGGACTACACCCAGCAGTACTCAGAGCTTACTCCTGGCTCTGCACTCAGGATTACTCCTGGTGGGGCTTGGGGACGGTCAAAACCAGGTGGGTGGTGTGTAGGGCAAGCACCTTACCCACTGAATTGTCTCTCCAGACCCTTCTTGGGATATATTGTTTAGTGAAAAGTATGAAAGGAGGAAGAACACATATAACTCTGTAACCATCTAAGAGAGGAGAGAAAACAGCAAATATTTCTCTGGTCATTTGTGCAAAAATACATAGGCTTGTATGACAGAATGGAATGGGTGGGGGATGAGTTCGAAGGACTGGAATAGGGGGTGATTTTTTGTAGACTCCTCCTTGTGCATACCACCACATCTTGTTATTTTTCTTACTGTGTATATGATAGAGTTCCTTGTATATAATATGTAATACATAGGGCTGTTTGTAGGATAATATAGCCTCTGAGAGTTTAGGTTTATTGGGTAACTCCCGTCACAGTGCTCCCATTCCTCTGTATTTATTTGTAACTTCTTTCTTTGTGTTCTGTTGACTTGTAAATGTTGTTTTTCTCTTTTCCTTGAATCCTTTGCATAGTTTATTCAGAGCAATGTTCTTTTAGTATGGACACACGAAGACTTAGCAAATGCTATGCTTTTGTAACCTGGGAGTCATTTGACTCTACATGATATTTTCCTCCTGGGCATCTGTTCTCTGGACCTAAGCCTCAGCTGCCCTTACTTCCTAGCACCCCCAAAAGCAGGGTCCCGACGAGGGATGAGACGGACCCAGGGCAAGCGGTGAGTTGTGTGCTACCCTGGCATCAAGATGGGCCTGGCCAAAGTGCCTAATGCTTAACTATAAGTTAAGATCTTGGTCATGGACAAATGCTTTCATGATCCAAGAAGTAATAACTACATTCGAACCCTGCTAGGGTTAGGAATGATTAATCTTGCCTGAGTGCTGTAGTCTGAGTCTGTGGCAAGATGTTCCCAGGAGAGCTGCCTTGCAAGCCTCAATGTATCTCTTGCTATGTCCATACAAAAACAACTAGTATTAAGATGTTAATGAATGTCTGGACTAAGGAAAGGAGAAAAGACACCTTAAGAGTCAGGAAGGGCAAATTTTATGACTTCATCTTTTCTAACAGCTGCATATTATTCCATTGTGTAGATGGAATACTATGCAAAGTTTCTTTAACCAGTCATCTATTTTTGGGCACTCCGTTTTTTTCAGGATTGTGGCTATTGTAAACAGTGCTGCAATGAACATAGAAATGCAAATGTCATTTCTACTATACCTTTTTGCCTTTCCGGGATATATTCCCAGAGTGGTATTGCTGGGTCAAATGGGAGCACAAGTTCAAATTTTTTGAGAATCATCTGTATTGTTTTCCAAAAGGGCTGAATAAGTCAGCATTCCCACCAGCAGTGAAGAAGAGTCCCTTTCTCCCCACATCTGTGAAATGAGTCAGAAAGAAAGAGACAGACATACACAGATTGCACTCATCTGTGGAATATAATGTAGCAGAGAGGTACGAGCTAGCAATGATGCAACTTCTGGCAGAAATTTCTCTGGACTTAGTTACTAAAATACTAAAATACAGAAATTCAAAACCTCACGGCCGCTATTGTGGCCACAGGACCTCATATTTCTTCATTCTCAGCAATGGAATACAAATTATCAAATGCTTCCTTTCCAGCAGGTCTGACATTTTGGGGGGAAACTCCAAACAATAGTAGTGAGTTTTTTTGTTGAAATATTAAATGTAATGAAAGTAAAGAGAAAGTAAAGTGAAATTTATCAGCTACACAGGCGGGGTGGGGGGCTGGGAGGGTGGGGGGAGGCTTACTGTGGTTCTTGGTGGTGGAATACGTGCACTGGTGAAGGGATGGGTGTTTGAGCATTGTGTAACTGAGATTTAAGCCTGAAAGCTTTGTAACTTTCCACAAGGTGATTCAATTAAAAAAGAAAAAAAGTCTGGAAGGGATTTGGAATGCCCTTAGGTAGTGTTGCCTTTGAACCAGCCAGCCCTCAGGAAGGGCTTTCTTATGTTGATTTTACTACCTGGCTTTGTGTAGCCTAGGGGCAAGGGTGAGAGAGAAAAAGGGCAGTAGATCCAGAGAGAGGATGGAGCTAGGAGTGCGGGAGATGAGAAAGATGGAAGTTGAATAAACAGTAACTGATCAGCAACCAGTTTGGTCCTCGGTCTTCCTTCACCTGTCCTTGGCCAATGGCTGTCCCGATCCAGCCCATACCACAGCGGTTCCAGAACACCGAACGTGGGCGGTGAGACAGCCACCCGGAGAGCCCGAGAGTGCACACGCCCGTCAGCGTGCTTTAGTTTTTTACAGCTGTATACATAAACATTGGTGGTTGCAATTTTCCGCCTTAATTTCTAAGGTCTGAAATCACTTTAAAATCAGCACCTAGGCATCACACACAAGCCTCCTTTTGAAAATCAGAACTAAGCCAACGTGCCTCTCCTCCCCTCCCCTCCCTTCCCCTCCCTCCCCTGCTCTTCCTTCCCTTCCTTCAGTGCTATAGTCCTACTTTGTATAAGCTATCTTAATGGGTGCAATAAGGAGAACAAAATACATGATATGCATTAAGATAGAAATAGAGATCACATACATTTGCAAATTTTGTATTCGTCTACTTGGTTTGGTTACGATGAACTGTGCATCTAAGAGAAGAAATCAAAATGAATGTACAAAAGCTGCAGCTTTCCAATGCACAGTCATCGAAGAGAGCCCTCTGGGGAGATGCTGGGGGGGAGAGGCTGGTAAGCAGGCTATAGAGGCTGTGTGTGCAGGTAATTCTTATTTTGTTTTGTTTTGGGGCTCACCTGACTGTCCTCAGGGCATACTCCTGACTCTGTGCTCAGGGATCACTTCTGGCGAGCTTAGGGGACCATATGTGTTGCTGGGGATTGAGCCAAGGTCAGCCATGAGCAAGGCAAGCGCCTTATTGGTTGTACTCTTTCCTCCCCTAATTCTTTTAAGATTTTTTGCATGTCAAGAGGGCATATAGGATGAGAAAGCGCTGTGCATTATGAGTCAGGCTTAACTGCAGAAACAGAAAAGGTATCGCCAACACACCAGCCAATGAGCACCAAGCATTGCTTTCCCATCACACATTCTGGGTGCCCAGAGCCATCCTTTCCGTTCCCACCACCAGTGGGTGTGAGAGCTGGACTCGTTTGGAAACCTATGAGTAATGATCATGCATCCGGGTGGTCCATCTGCTATGCATGGGGCTGATTTGAAGGGATGGCAACGCACGACTAAGCCTTTGGGGCTAGTGGGGATGGGAAGGAAGGGGCTTCAGCATCTCCTGTTTCATTCGGAATTCTCTGCATGTGTGAGAGTGTTTCCTGGAAAGATTGCCAGCAGATTAGCTATCAGATGGATTCATTTTCATTGTTCTAAGGGGAAATGGGAGGTTACAGAGGTCCACTGGGGAAAGCCTGGGGTGGGTCCTTTAGCACCAATTGTCCTACATCCCAATTTCACCGAGGAAATAGCAGTGAACACCAGCAACTTTCAGAAAGTTTCACTATCTACTTTAGTCCCTAAGCACAGGAAGTGTAGGCCTTTATGTGAGACATCCAGTATCCAGTAGAATATACTGGACTTCTCAGGTTAAGGTAGAGAACCTAAAGAACATATTACAAATGAGAATCAACCAACCCACGTGAGCTGGAGAATGGAGGAGAAAGCAATGAGGTGCATTTCCCACGAACTACTCATCACGGAGTGCTAGTTCAGTTACATTTTTAGTTTCTTTGGGGGCCATACAGAGAAGTGCTCAGGGACGACTCCCTGCTCTGTGTGTAGGGGTCACTCCTGGTGGGCTATGGGGTGTCAGGGATCGAGCACCCAGTTGGCTGCGTGCAAGGGAAGTGCCCTCCCTGCTGTGCTACAGCTCACATCTGGTTTCAGAGATGTTTTTCTGCCCTTGATTTCGCCTTGATCACCCTCCCTGCCCCACTCTGTTGACTTAGAGAATTAAGTTTGAACCAAAGAAACTCTCTGTAGTATCCACTACATGGAATACTTCTCTTGTCCCATTTGATTTGTTTTGAGTTTATGTGATTTTGAGTCCATTTTCTTATCTAATACTCCTTGGGGCCTTCTAGCAATGGGCTCTATCCTGCACCTCCTGCTTCTTTGATGGTCCCCCCCACCCCGGGGCTGCCAGAACAACCTGGAGCATTACCTCACGATGTGGACAGTCAGAGGTCCAGCCCAGGTCACAGACTAGTAGAGAGGTGCCAGGGCTTAAATCACGGCCATGTCCTCCTTTCGGGAGGCTCTAGGCGATGACCTTCTCCTTTCCTGCCAATGACCACTCTCATTTCTTGATTCTTGTTGTGTGATCCTTTCTTTTACTTTCAGAGCGTGAAACACTGGAGGCTGGAGCGATAGGACACTGGGTAGGGCGCTTGCCTTGCATGCAGTCAACCCCGGTTTGATCCCCAGCACCCCATGTGGTTCCCTGATCATCACCTGGGGTGAGCCTTAATGTGGGGCCAGGAGTAGGGCTGGAGTGACACTGGGTGTGGCCCCCAAACAAGCAAGCAAACAAAACACTTTATTTTTTTTATTTTTTGCTTTTTGGGTCACACCCAGCAATGCACAGGGGTTACTCCTGGCTCTGCACTCAGGAATTACTCCTGGTGGTGCTCAGGGGACCATATGGGATGCTGGGAATTGAACTCGGGTCAGCTGCGTGCAAGGCAAATACCCTACCTGCTGTGCTATCGCTCCAGCCTCTAAACAAAACACTTTAAATATTGAGTCTCTGACTCCCCCACTCCCCTTTGTCCTCTAGTGCTCATCTGGAGCATGTGGGCTAGTTGCCTACCTCAAAACCAGCTGATTAGCAATCTCACCTGCTCCTGCGGCCTTAGACCCCTGCCACAGGACAGAGCACAGTCCAGGGCTGTGGGATTTAGGAGGGTGACATAATTGGGGTTGGGAGCATCATTTTGGGCAGGACATTAAGATACACCACAGCACCTCTTGTTTTTGCAAGGCTGAGTTGCCCTGGTGGGTATACCAGAACCGATGCCCGTTTGCCCAATAGGTGTGTGTCTAAGCAGGTGTCTCTGTAGACAGGCCTCTGTGGCCCTGCGAGGAAATAGCTTTTAGTTTATGAGGGACACGTCTCCCGCTCAGCATTGCAGATGTGTTAGAAGACTGTGCCAGAATGTTGCTCCCCTGGAACTGTCGCAGAAAGAGTCTCAGTCTCGCTAAGTGCTTGTTATGGTTGGGTGGGAATTAGCCTTTCTGGGTCTGGGTGGAAGCAGGAAGCAGGAAGCACCGTGATGCTGAGACAGAGAATGAGTCTGTCTCAGCTGACGTGGGGCTTCCAGTTGCACATGGTCACACTCCTGCTGGGAGGGAACAATATCTGAAGGAGGTGACTCGGATGACCCTACTGGGAACTAATGACCTCAAGTAAAATGCTCATCTGGGCGACTTGTTGGTGTTGGCTTTGGTGCAGGGTGGATGGGGAGATTTTATTCCTCCGGATGCTGCTCATACCGGGCAGAATGAGTCCAGTAGAAGGGGCTTTGTTATTTCCCCCCTTTCCAACTTTGCCCTCAGCCTCCATCCCTCACTCCTGCCCTTGGGAGCCAGGAGGGCCGCTCTGGGCCTGGTGATAATCAGGTTTCAGACTAAACCCTGGTCTGTGGCTTAGTGTTCCTCTTCTCCCTCCACACCTATAGACAGGCGTGTTGTCTTCATCAAGCTGGATTTGAGAAGGGGCCACTGATTGGGTCCAAAGCTGACGTCCAATTCACGTCCAGTCTCCGTCCTGGTGAAGAACATACGTCTGCTACCCTCGCCATGGGTATTAATTAGAACCTGGTCTCCAGCGTGCTGTGCCATGAAACTGTCTCATGAATCTTATGAGTCTTGTGAGTGATGGCCCATGTCAGAGAGAAGCTTCTAGAATGCTGTTTGCCTGACCCAAAGGGTCACCCTAAAGGGACTTCCAAAGAATAAGAGACACTTTGTTGGGGTGGGGGAGGCGAATGGCTTCCAAAGCAGGGCTCGGGGCAGCCCTGCAGGGCACCCTGGGAAACAGGCTATCAGAGACAGACAGGTCAATGGTTGACCCGGGGATGCTGGGCCCAGCAGGGCTCCCCCTAGTGGTGCTCTGGGGACCCTCTAGTGCTGGGGATCAAACTAAGGGCCTTGTTCATGCTATACCTGCACTCCAGCCCTTTGAGTTGTAGATGCTAACTCCCTGTTCCATGAGGCACCTTTTAAATGTCAGAGCTGTGGTGTGAGTGACAGCTGCACAAAGTCTTAATGCTCAGTCGTCAATTTTATCTTTTAATTTGAAAAGGCAGGACACAGAAGGGCATGCTCAGAAAAGAGCTTTGTTTTCCTGGATGTCTGCCTTTGACACCTTTTTTCGTTTCATTCCTAGGTAACATCTTGAGGGGCTCAATCCTGGGTGAACCATGTTCAAGGCAAAGGCCCTACCCACTGTACCATGTCTCTGGCCCCAACTTAGGAAGTTCTGAATTGCCCCCTGGGCATCAAACATCCAGGCTCTTCCCAAGGGGAAGCACAAGTAGCTGCTGACTTACTTTCCTTACTGGCTCCTGGTTACCTGGTGCAAAAGCAGAGCAGATGCAGGAAAGTATACCAAGTGTCCTTTGCATTTCCCTAATGCTGATTCTCTCAGATGGGTACGTGGGTGGCTCAATTTTTGAAGTGGGGGCCACACCCAGTGGTTTCCAAGGGTTTACTCCTGGCTCTGTGCTCAGGCTTTCTCCTGGGAGGCTTGGGGAGCCATCTGGGGTGTTGGGGATAAATCCAGGCCAGCCATGTGCAAGGCAAGTGTCCTTCCCACTATACTATCTCTGCAGCCCCACCCATACTGAACTCTGTATCCTTCTACTATATATATTCACTCTGGACCTCACAGCACCCCTTCCTTCCACACCCCTGCCCAGCAGGGAGCACTTCTAGCCCACTGAGAGTCATCTCTCGTGACTCGGCTGGACACTGCCCATTTCCTCATTCGCTGGACTCCGTCCTCAAATCCATCCTTCTTTAGTGCCGTTGTGAATTTTATGAAGCATTTGGTTGTTGGTTTCAGAGGTGCTGAGGCCTTGAATCAGGGGCCTCACACATGCAAGGCAAGTGTTCTGCCAATTGCTCACTTGCGGGTAGTGAGCAATTATTCTGTGGTGGTGGTGAGGGTTATTGGGACAACACCCCGCGGTGCTCAGGCCTTGCTCCTGATTCTCACTCCAGGATCACTCCTGGCAGGGCTTGCAGGATCATATGCAGTGCAGGAGATGGCACCAGGGTTGACCGCATGCAAGGCAAATGTCTTGGCCCTGGACTATCTCCGGCCAGAACTAGGAGCAAGCGTTTCAAATACCGTTCCTTCCTCCAACCTTTCTTCCTCTGGGGATAAGGCTTCCTAGTGTGCCAGTCGCAGTGAGCTTCTCTCTTGATGACGCAGATGACGATGACTCAGTTCCCTTCCGTGGGATCTGCTCTGATGGGGGCTGCACACAGCCGAGCTTCCTGGTAGACTTCTCATGGGAATAGCCAGGCCCGTGTCTTCAGGCTGATCCCTCCTGGACCTAGAGAACAGGTGTCCAGCTTTCCCAGGAACTCTATTATTTTTTTTTTCTGGAGGGGGGTACTTGAGGTACATACTGGGATATATGTACCTGGGGATCGAACTTGGGACTTCTCACGCACTTCATTCCTTTGGACTCTCTGCATGGCCTCCTATGAGACTCTCTAGCCTCCCCTTCTTTAGCCACAAGGCAGCATCAGGACCTCGTAGGGTCAGGGATGGAGGGTCCTGGTCACTTTGGTAGGGGTGGGATGCATCACTTTCTGCAAACCATAAACTTGAACATCAGTGTCACCCGACTATATAAGCTATAATTAGACGTATCACTGTATCACTGTTATCCCATTGATCATTGATTTGCTCGAGCGGGTGCCAGTAACGTCTCCATTCGTCTTAGCCCTGAGATTTTAGCAGCCTCTCTTTACTTGTTCTTCCCAGCGGTGCCCCGTTGGAGGCTCTTTCAGGGTAAGGGGAATGAGAACCATGTATTTGGCATATCGAATACGCCATGGAGAGTTTGCCGTGCGGGCAGGATGCTCTCAGTACCTTGCCAGGTTCTCCGAGAGGGAGAACTAGACTATAACTAGGCACTCGAGGTTGCACGCTTCCTGGAGCATTGTTTTATAGTCTCTGGATCTTGGCTGTTGATGGGATTTCATGGCGCCAGGGGCAGTTTGTGGGTGTGGCTGCCAAGCTACTGCAAAATGGGGGGTCTGGGTGGAGAGGGTCCAGTCCTGATCCGAGCAGGCTTGGAGATCTCAGACCCGGGTCCCACATACCTGCGTTCCTCTGCCAGTTCCTTCATGCGTGAGGCTTGTCTGAACGTGTGGAGAGGGGCCTTGAGCATGACTGTGGCTGGGTTCCGGAGATCTTCGGCTGCCATAGCTCTGCTTGGGGCCGGGAGGGAAATTTACTAAAGCAAAAAGCTCCAACGGTTGTTAAAAATCTAGGATTAAAATTGGTGAGACAACTTGCAATATCAATAGATGTAGAAAATAAGTTTATGTGAATACTGTTATATTTGACTGCAGGGTTTTTAAGAATCTCTAAGAATTTTTGAAAGTTTTTGTTACTTTGAGAGGCTTTACCTATTTATATTTAATTTCTATTTAGTCACCTGACTTCTATCACCAAGACCCATTATTTACAAGTCAATATACATGTGAAGTCCAAATGCCAAGACACTGCTATAGCTAAAGCCCAGTTGAAAATCAGCAAGTACCTTTCCCTTATAGTACTGATGTCACTGGAAGCTTGCCACATGCTGCCTTTGCATACCTCAAGCCTTTTAGACATCATAAAATGCACACTGCATGAGTCGATCCCTAATAACTATCCCCAAGTTCGGAAGAGTCCCCCTAGATAAGACAAGGTTTGTTTGGACCAGGAATGTTAGGGGGCTGCAAGAGTGCAGCCAAGAAGCAAATAATCTAGGTAGCGTGTGACAATTAAACATAATTAAAAAAAATACTCTGTGTTTGAAAGGACAAGAGGAAGGAGGAGAAAACATCCACCCCTCATGGCTCTTGTGGAATTCTCTTCTCATCTTAAATTCTCTGTGGCCTTTTCCTGGACAGAGTCAAGGGGCCTCAGCCGCTGTGCTTCTCTAGAGATTTCTCTGCCAGTCCTATAAGAGGCAAGATTCCCCTGCTCAGAAACGTGCACAAACCAGCTTTGCCTTCCACTTTGGGGTTTTAGGCAAAAATCCCAAGAGAGCACAGGAAAGGTTCCACTGAATGCTGTGGCCACAAAAAGTGGCCTCTTGCCTTCCACACAGGCAGATTTTATCTTAAATACACACTCCTATCCTGATCCATTTCCTTTTCTTTTTAAATTTTTATTTAGGCTGGAGTGATAGCACAGTGGTAGGGCGTTCACCTTGCACGCAGCCGACCTGTGTTCGATTCCTCCACCCCTCTCGGAGAGCCTGGCAAGCTACCAAGAGTATCGAACTCGAACGGCAGAGCCTGGCAAGCTCCCCATGGCGTATTGGATATGTGAAAAACAGTAACAGCAAGTCTCACAATGAGACGTTACTGGTGCCCACTCAAGCAAATCGATGAGCAGTGGGATGACAGTGACAGTGACAGATTTTAGGCACCATGATCTTACATTATTGAGAGCGGTTAAGGCTTCATGCATAAAACATTCTCAACTTCGCACCTTCCACCAGAGCGTCAGCTTCCCGTCACCCCTGCCTCTGTGTCCCCCATTCTTGCCCTGCCCCCACAATGATATGCTTCCATCTTCCCACTAATCACCATTTTGAATTTTTTTTTTTTTTTGCTTTTGAGTACTCGTTGTTTCCTTCCTGTGTCTCTTTCTATTCCAGACACGAGAGATCCTTCTGTATCTGTCCCCCTCCCTCCAGCTTCGCTCAGCATGGCACTCCCCAGCTCCGTCCACGTAGCAGCAAGTGACATGACTTCGTCTTACCTTAGAGCCCAGGAGTATTCCACTGTGTACAGGTACCGCAGTTTCTGTCTTCAGTCATTGGCCTGTCCCATTATCCGATGTGAGCAATATTTGCTCCTGAATTCAGGTCTCCACTTTTATTAGGCCCCCGGGAGCATGTTGTGTGACGCGCTGGAAAGGAAGACTCAGAAGCTGAAGTATAATTGTCAGAAGAGACCAGAGGGGGCAAGGATAAGACCCAGGCAGGGGTAGCCCAGAGACCCAGAGACTTGGTCATCATCATAGCAGGGACGTTAGCAACTGTGCCAGGGGAATTCAGGAACGATGCCATGTTCAGCGCAGGAGACAGACTTTTCCTCCTCGATGGAGTAAGACTTGGATGGGCTAAAGAGGTGCTTCGCCTGGAAGCCCAGCCGATGGCTAGGAGAAAGCCCAGGTCTGAATTACAGAGCAGGGGCTGGAGCAATAGCACAGCGGATAGGGCGTTTGCCTTGCACGTGGCCGACCCGGGTTCGATTCCCAGCATCCCATATGGTCCCTTGAGCACCGCCAGGGGTGATTCCTGAGTGCAGAGCCAGGAGTAACCCCTGTGCATTGCCAGGTGTGACCCAAAAAGCAAAAAAAAAAAAAAAAAGAATGAATTACAGAGCAGACCGTTTTGTTTTGTCTGGGGGCCACACCCAGTGGTGTTTAGGGCTTACTCCTGGCTCTGTGCTCAGGGATCACTCCCGGTGGGGCTTCAGGGGACCATATGCGGTGCCAGAGATTGAACCTGGATTGGCTGCATACAAGGCAAGTGCCCTAATACATGTAACAATTTCTTGGTCCCAGAGTAGCCCCATTTTGAGTGCTCATGGAGTGGCGGGCTCCCTTGCTATTTCTGTGTGTGCCACTGAGTTTTCATGACCACTCCTGAACAGAGCATCACCCACATTTCCAGAAACGGAGGAGTGGATGAAAATATAGTGACCAAAGCACCCCCTGACCCCCACCCCTACGCCTAGCTCGAAGGTGGAGAGAGGAGCTAGAATTTGAGCCCAAAGATTCTCACAGATTCCAGATGCTCCAAAAGGCAAATTGGAAGGAGGCTTAGCAGTGGAGCCGCAGCCTTGCACGCATGAGGTCCTAGGTTCAGTTCCCAGCACTGCCAAAATAAAGACATTCAAGGGTCACTCTCCTCCTACTCCTCCTACACACACACACACACACACACACACACACACACACACACACACACACACACACACACACACACACACTTCCTCAACCTGAGTACACAGCTCACACCCTTCCTCCCTTCCTCCTCCTAGTCTGCACAGAGAAATTCGCTTCGTGGAAGATGAGAGAGACTATTTCTGTTCTTTTGGTTTTTCTTCCCAAGCCCGGAAGATCTGGACTGAGGAGAGGGTTTGGGGGCTACTCTCAGCGTGGGATTCAGGAATGGTTTGACCTTCCCTTAGCAGAGCTCAGACTGAAGAAAGCGTCAAACTGCTGGCAGGGAGAAGGTTCTTGTGAGTTGCAAGTTTGCAGGCGCTCGCGGGGAAGGTGCTGGGGAGGGAGCTCGCGCGCCGAGGGGCGCCTCCCTGGGGGGAGAATGTGGGCTCGAGGGGAGCCAGAGCAACAGCAGGGAGAATCCAAACTTGCCGGAGCTCCGTCTGCACCGGGGAGTGTGCGGAAACACGAAGGGCCCTTGTGTTTCCCTTCTCCGCGGAGGAGCCAAGGGAATATGTGGTTTCAGAGCTTTCCCGTCTGTTCTCCAGCGTCTGCGACACCCCAGCAAATGCACAGGCTGGCACACCGCATGCATCTCCGAGTGGAACAGGAAGCGCCGGGGAGGCAATGACAAATACTTTCAAGGCGCCTCCCTGGCACAGGAGATGGTTTTATGCGGGAACACGGGATCCTGCTCAGCGTGGTCCCGGGGGACATCTGTGGGAGGAACTTTCCATGGCAAAGATGCGCACTGTCGCCGGCCCACCACCGCGCAAATGCCACGGGGACTCTGTAGCCTTGTAGCCAGCGCCCGGGAAGGGAGAGCGAAGGACATGGAAGGGACTTGAGCTCAGGACCACACATCTTGCCCACCCAATGCTAAGCGTGGAAGGAAGTGAGCTCCGTTGAACTTAGCGCTTGCCCCGTTGCCGAGAACCGAGAACCAAGGCAGCTGGTGGGGGGTGGGGGTGGGGTGAGGGGCAATGCAGAGACTGTATCACATTTCTAAGGAGGGGAGAGCAGCGTTTGGGGACTGCTCATCTCGGAAAATATGACAGCGACAATTTTTATTTTTTGTAAAAGAAGAAGATGATCTAAAATACATCAATCTTGATACAGCAGGAGAGATCTGAGACTGTCTTTCCTGAGAACCTCCCCACGCGCCCCGATCTGAAATCATCCCGACACATGTCTCTACAGCTCCCGAGCTGGGGCTGCTTATCTTCTTGGCTGATATATTTAGATTTTTGTTCAGCACATGTTTGGTAAAATAATACTTGCCAAATTAATTCGAGTTGGCTTGACTAACAGCTTAGTCATGTGGATCTCCAAGTGGATGGAACTGATTAATAATAAATGTCAGGATTTTAAAATAATTAGCAAAATGCAAGAAATGGGGAGGAGAAGTCAGCCTTCGGACACGGCCTGGCTCGGTGCTGGGTGGGTCTGTTGGCTGTAGAGGAAGGCAGGCCCCCCCCAAGCCCCCTGGGTGGGGAAGGCTGGAGAGCCTTGGGGGTCTTGTGGGTTGTACGTGGATGTGTGTAGGAATTATCCAGGGCTCAGGAATTATCCTGAATGCTGGCACTGCCTTGGTGCCCTGGCTCCTTTTCCAGACTGTCTAGTCCCAGGTGAGTGTCAAGGACAGAATCTTGTCAAGCTTTCGTTGCTCTAGGTCTCCTGGCGGTGGCTGTTGCTCTGGTGGGACCATCCGATGACTAGCTCATCTCAGTCACGGCCACTGCTCGCTTCTCTCTGTTCCTCTTATTTAGGCCCCGTGTATTGTGGCTTGAAGAATAGGAGGTTTGCTGTTAAGATGCTTTTTTATGACGTCTAGGGGATGTAGACAAGAAGTTCCCAGCTCAGAGGCGGGAGAGCACAACCACCACAGTACAGGAAGACCAAGGCTGTGTTGAAGAAATGCAGGAACACCACGGTCTTCGGAGGAGCAGGATTTGCCCCAGGCTGGGGAGCCTAGAAAGGGACAGGGTGACCTTCTGGAAGGGAAGGTACTGGAAATGAGTTCTGATGAAAGGAAACTTCTATCCATTCAGGCATCAGCTCTCTATTTAATTTTGTTGTTGAAGCAACACTGAGTTTGTAATAAATGTCTACTCATCTGTGTAGGTTTTAGGTGGGCATCACTGAATATCAACACTTGTTATACTAAATTCACACAAACTCCAGATCTGTCCCTCAACATGCAACCATCCTGTTTGTCTCCATATACAACTTCCTTTTGATAACGCATTGGTTTTTATATTCCCAACGCTTATTTTCATTTTATTTAGTGCATCTGTTTATTTTCTTTATTGACCACAGATGAGTGAAAGCATAGGATTGTTTCTCCCTCTTGAATTTGTTTCACTAAGCTAATACCTGTTAACATCCACACTATTGCACACAGCAGCCCCAATCTCTGTCCCAAAGCACAACTGAAATAATATATTTTGTATTGTTTGGTATGAAAAACTGCTGAAAATGCTACAGAAAAGTATCCATAGAGGAAAGAGTGTGAAGATTGTTCTATTTTGGCAGGGGTCATTAAGACCTTCTTTAGGAGCTGGCTAACATATTTAAGGTTGAGTGATGTTAACTTTTGTATATATATTTGAAAAAAACATGACTCATACCCTCTTTACTGATCATCTAAACAAGCAAATCATATTACTTTTCATAAAACTATTTTTTTTGTAAAGTGATGGTAATCCATGGTGTACTCTGGATTTGATATGATTCATGGTACTTTGAAGATTCAAATTATATAAGTCCTGAATATCCAGTTGTTATTTAGAACATAGGCAGTTGTTTTAAACTATCACTGAAAAGTTGAGTATTGAAATTTGTTGGATTTTTTTTGCATTGTTGTATAAAATCAGCTGTACATTGATAGTATACACTAATACTTTAGAGATGTTTGTCATTAAGACTTGATTTGAAAATGTGGGATATATATACACATATATGGTTACATTAATATTGTAGTAAGACATCTGATAGCCTAGTTCTCCCTCTTGGAGAACCTGACAAGCTACTGAGAGTTTACTGCCCGCATGGGGGAGAGCCTGGCAAACTCCCCGGGGCGTATGCATATGCCAAATACAGTAACAACGATGGGTCTCATTCCCCTGACCCTGAAGATCCTCTAATACGGCACCATTAGGAAGGACAAGTAAAGAGAGGCTGCTAAAATCTTAGGGCTAGGATGAATGGAGACATTATTGGACTCGCTCAAACAAATCGATGATCAATGGGATGACAGTGATACAGTGATATTAAAAAATCTACAAAAAATGATACTCCATTTTTTTACATTGAATAAAGATTTGATATCTTCATTATTCACCACCAGGTATCTATTTCACACTTAGGATACATCTGGTGTTGAACTGGCTTCTGGGATAATAGCAGTCAGGACAGAGGAAAGAGGATTGTGGTGTGCGATCCTTTTAATGTATGCTGAATTCAATTCATTAGTATTTTGAGAATGGTTGTATTTATATTTATCATAGATGTTGACCTGTAACTTTTCTTTTCTTTTCTTTGTGGCTTTTTTGGGTCACACCTGGCAATACTCAGGGGTAACTACTGGTTCTGCACTCAGGAATTACTCCTCAGGGGGCTTGGGGGGACCATATGGGATACCAGGATCAAATTCAGGTCGGTTTCATGCGAGACAAATGCCCCACCTGCTGTATTATTGCTTTGGCCCCTGTAGCCTTCTATTCTTGTAGTACTTCTACTGACTCTGCTATTGGGTCATATTTACCTTGAAGATTAGATTGGAATGTTTTCTCCTTGGTGATGCCTGGAAAGAGATGGAGAAGATCTAGCATTGCCTCTTTAAGATTTGGTGAAAACATCTGTTCTGTGCTTTGACTGTATGGGAACTTTTGTTCATTGATTTAATCCCCTTTCTAGAATGTATTCTGTTCATATTTTCCTTTTCTTTATTACTCTGGGTAGCTCATGAATTTCTAAGAATTTATCCATCGATCAAATTTGATAGTGTTTAATAGTTTATAGCTTTCTATTATGGTCCTATGTATTTCTTTGCTATAAGTTGTCTTGGATTTTATTCTTGATTTTGAGTCTTTTCCATTGTTTTCTTAATTAGTCTAGTTGAGGGTTTGTCAAAATTAAATTTTTTTCCTCTGAAAAAAACAGTTTTTAGTTTTGTTGACATTTCCTATTGTACTTCCTCACTTCTGGTTCTGTCTTCTGATTCACAGATTGTTTCTTCCATTTGGTGGGTTCTATTATTGATTCTCTCTATTGAATTTTTCATTTAATTTGTTGAATCTTCCAACTTCAGAATTTGTCTTTGTTTTTTTTCCCCCTCAATGATTTCTATGTCTTAGTTAAATTACTTATTTGAGTGTATTTTTTTCTGATTTTTGTTGAATTGTCTTTGAATTTTCTGTAGCTCATTAAACTTTTAGCAATTGTAAATTCTTTATTGGTTAAATCATTGATCCCTACGAGTTCGGTTCAGTTATGATTTCAGTCCAGTTATTGTGATCCTTTGGTGAGTTCATGTCTCCTCTATTTTTCATGCTCTTTGGAGTTTTGTATTTATTTCTGTCTTCACATCTAAAGTGGCAGTTGCTTTCTTTAATTTATACTAACTTCTGTCAGAAGAAAACTACTTTTCATCATTTCTGCCAAGATTCTGAGTTTTATCTAGATTTTGAGTAGATACAGATATTTCATATTTCTTTCTTCCTAATGGGCAGAATTCTTAAATGTGTAGATTTTCTTTGATTCTGTGATGCATCCATTTGGCTGCTGAGAGAGTCTCTTTGTTTTACTGAGATGGTGCTAAATCCCAGGAAACATAGGTTTATCCTGGCCTCACAGATACTGGCCTGCGTTTTGCATGTGCAAAAAGTTCACCAAAACTCATCTCCTCTGTTAACCTTGGGAATGTGCAGAGGGAGTTGATGGAGAGTTATGAGATGGAGAGCTGATAGAGGGCTGTGTGTGTGAGGCACAAAGGAAACTTGAGCTCTCTTTCTGCATGTTATAGGGATCCAGAGGTTTTTTTTTTTTTTTTTTTGGGTGGCATGTGGGCTGACTTTCTGTGGCGGTCATAATGTAGTCAGCAGAGAACATATCCTTTAATGTTTTTTGGGAGTTGTACTTGCCACTCTCTCAATATTTCCCACCACAGAACAGACGACTGGTTAAAGAAACTATGGTATATCTACACAATGGAATATTATACTATAGCATTGTATCACTGTAGCATTGTCGTCCCATTGTTCATCGATTTGCTTTAGTAGGCACCAGTAACGTCTCCATTGTGAGACTTGTTGTTACTGTTTTTGGCATATCGAATACTCCACGGGTAACTAACCAGGCTCTGCTGTGCGGCCATGATACTCAGTAGCTTGCTGGGCTCTCTGAGAGGGATGGAAGAATTGAACCTGGGTTGGCCACGTGCAAGGCAAACGCCCTACCCCTGTGCTTTAGCTCCAGTTCCATTATACGATACTATATAATATAATACAATACTATTAGAGAAACGAAGTCATGAAATTTGCTTATAAATGGATGGACATAGAGAGTATTATGCTGAGTGAAATAAGTCAGGAGAGGGACAGACACAGAATGACTGCACTCATTTGTGGGATATATATATTATGTATGTATATATGTCTCTAGATATACACCACACACAAAACATAGTTTGAGACTAACACCAACAGATAGTAGAAACAAAAGGGGCCAGGGCGAATGGTCCACAGTTGGAAACCTGCCTCAAGGGCTTAGAGAGAGGGTAGTTGGGATAGAGAAGGTACCACAATGACAATGATGGTAGGAAGAGATTGTTCTGGATGGGAGATGTGTGCTGAAAGTGGGTAAAGGACAAAACATGATGGCCTCTCAGTGAGTATCTGTATTACAAATCATAATGCCTGGGAAGAAGGGAGGGAGGGGAGAGAGAGAGAGAGGGAGGGAGAGAGAGAGAGAGAGAGAGAGAGAGAGAGAGAGAGAGAGAGAGAGAGAGAGAGAGAGAGAGAGAGAGAGAGGAGAATGTATCTGTCATGTATCTGTCATAGAGACAGGGGTGGGCGCTGGTAGGAGGGATAGGAGGGATATTGGTGATGGGAAATGTACACTCATGGAGGGATGGGTGTTGGAACAGAGTCTGACTGAAACCTGAAGAGCCGGAGAAGTCAAAATCTCACCTGCTCCCCAGCTACACCCCAACCCTCACACAGGAGAAACAGCGAGCTGAGAAGGGATCCTTTAGCTGTGAGCTGTGCTGTCCTCTGGAAGGGAAGCTGTCAGCTCATCTAGTTGTTCCTCTTCTTTAGTGCATCCAAACTTGCAATCATTCATTTTTCTATAATTGAGTGATGAAACTTCTCTGGAAAGTCTTCTATGCAGGCTCTCTTGTCTATGGGCGATTGTTCGAGTTGGTGTTCTCCTGGTGGTCCTGGACCCCAGCTGAATGGGGCTAGAACCAGTCCACAGGGCCCACTGACCCCACGGAGATCTGCCTGCCTGTTTCCATGTGCACAGGTCAGAGGGGATCTTCCCAAGTTGCCTGTGGATGGTGCTGGTTGCACGACTGCCCCCACTTTTATTTGTGAATGAATGCCAACTTCTTGTGGGCAAGACGAAAATGAGGGGCATATCATGCTGCCATGATTTTGCCATCATGTTTTTTACTTACTTGCATTTTGGTAGTGGCAACATAATAGATATGATGTGATATGTCTTGCTGAATTTTAAATGCATTTCCTCTAATGATTAGTAATACTGAGCATCCTTTCATATACCTGTTGACAATATGCATGTCTTCTTTGGAGAATATTCATTTGAATCTCTGGAACATTTAAAAATAATATCTTTATTATGATTGTTATTAGTGTGTTTTGAGTTGTAGGGCTTATCTGTGTTCTAGATATTAACTCTCAGAAAGTATCACAAGTGCCTTCTCTCATTCTGAAAGTTGCCTTCTCATTCTGTATATTGTTCCTTTTGATATGCAGAAGTTTAAAAATGATGCAGTTGTGTTTGTTTTTGCTTTTGTTTCCAGTATCACACTGGCTTTCCTGAAGCCTTATGGTACATGTGGCTCTCTATTCAGCTATAGAAATAGAACTTGAATATAAGGCATTCGACTCTCAGAATTGACCTTGTGCCCCATCTTCTGAAAGGAGTAATTTTGCAAGGTCCCAGCAGAACGATATATTTTGCATTCCTTCAACTGAAATGCCGATGAATTATTCTGCTATTTTTATAAGACAAAAGAAATTTGCTTCAGTTTGGAGTTGTAGATTTTAGTGAGAGTGTTTCAAAGTGGAAAATTATTGGAAAGATTTTGTAAGTTTTACAAACCTTTCTTTCTCTTCCGAAGCCCTGAGATTCTTTTACTCATTGTCTCTAAGTGTTTGCACACATGATTTGGAAATATGACTATGCTTTTGGTATTGATGATTATTGTTTCTTTAAAGTTGCTAATTAAAGAGCTGGAGAGCTAGTACAGAACCTAAGGCACGAGCTTTACATGCAGCCAACCTGGATCCTATCCCTAGCAGTGTAAGTGGTTTCCCAGTCACCTCCAAGGGGTCATTCTTGCCTGAGTAATGAGCCAGGAATAACCCATGAAAACTGCAGGCTATGACCTATCTGCTCCCCATTAAAGTTACTAATTAAGGGTTGAGTTTCTCCTTGACCAGAAATATCCAATACCCATCTACAGTTTACCTCTACATTTTTATCCTCAAATTTTAAATGAGTTCACCAAATTCTATTCCATAGCTCTAAAATCATTTGCTTAGAACACATTACATCAAACATACAGCTGTTAAAATGAAATTTGTGTCTGACCGAAAACGATCTGGTATGCCTCCAGAGGTGGGTTTAGTAGACCCTCCTCTCCATTTGCTCCCTAACATCTCTAAGTTGATACATTAACACTTCAAAGTCAGCACAAAACTGGGATCCTACCAATCCCTCCCAGGCCCCCCAAGTTCCTGCAGTATCCGTTACCTCAGTGAGGTGCGTAGGCTGGAAATCCAGGGATCATTTTGCTCCCCATCACCCCCTGCTCCCTCCACATGAGATCTTGTCAATTCCTCCAGTGGTGCATCTTGGTCCATCCTGTTGTGAAGTTACACCATCTAGCTCCTCAGCCTCTGGCATTCCATCCTATTGGTGTCCAGTGATATTTCAGCCTTCTTCCAACTGGTACTAAACATGGCAAGCAGAGGGGTCATTTCAGAGAACAAAGTCCTTGACACTCCCCTTCTTCACCTCCAACCTAATTTCTCGCAGTGCTTTCCCACCCTCCAGCCCCTCAGCCTCTTTTTGTGCCACCATCAAACACCAATTCTGCCTTGTCCCAGGGCACTTCTCCATGCAGATGCTCTCCCTGCAAATCCTTTCTCTCTTTTATGCATTCTTGCCCACTTCCTTCCTGTTCATCTTCCAAGTATTACCTCATTTTTTACCTCGTAAAGGAAACTTTTTTTTTTAAAATTAAATCATGGTGAGATACAAGTTACAAAGTTGTTCCTGACTGGATTTTAGTCATACAATGTTCCAACACCCATCCCTCCACCAGTGTACATTTCCCACCACCCATATCCCCAGTTTCCCTCCCTGCACTCCCTCACCCCAAACCTTGGCAAGCACATTCTCTCTCTCTCTCTCTCTCTCTCCTTTTGGGCCTTATTCAAGACCAAGTTTATCTGTACAAAAAAGTGGTTGGGGGCTGGAGAGATAGCACAGCGGGTAGGGCGTTTGCCTTGCACGTGGCCGACCCAGGTTCGAATCCCAGCATCCCATATGGTCCCCTGAGCACCACCAGGGGTGATTCCTGAGTGCATGAGCCAGGAGTGACCCCTGTGCATCGCCAGGTGTGACCCAAAAAGCAAAAAAAAAAAAAAAAGCAAAAAGAAAGTGGTTGGGAAGTTAACTCAGTAACTATTGAAAAAATTGATTGAAAATAGTTTTTCAATTATTTTATTATTTAAAAACTAGCATCAAACATTGAGTTTGACAGATATTTTGAAGATATGAGGAAGGAAAGCAGAACTGAAAAGACAGCTATTGATCAACAAGAGCACTGTCGAGAAATCGGAGGAAGCTGAGAAGGAGACGTGAAAAATAGGCTAGAGGTTGAGTCTGGATATAAGAGCTGAAATGCTGGGTTTATTTAATCGGAGAAATCAATGGTTAAGGCACCATTTAGCAAATGCCTTTAATATCCTACTGGGCAGGCAAGAGCAAGAGAAAATGGAATGAAATTGCACCTAGAGAATTCTGTTTGATAAACGAGGGTCTTCTTGTCTTTGAGGATGACTAAATCATGGAATGGACTAAGAGGAAGGGAATGATGAATCTTTCTTGGAGATCCTTCAGGAATAGAAGAGACAACCATTTATCTGAAATAAAGGCAGGTGATAAACTAGGCTAATGCTCGGCTCCTTTGTGTTTTGGAATTGATGATTTTCTTACTAAGGGATTTTTCTCCGCCTTTTTTGCTCAAACCCACCGAGAGAGGCTAGAGTTGATGTGATGGCACACCAAGGACGAACCCCACTATTTCTGTCTCAGAAAAGAAATAAGTCTTTCCACTGCAGACTTCTCTTTTCCCTGCCACGGAACCTCTTTTTTCTCTTTCCAGGCAAAGCTCTTTAGAGATTTCTGCATGGTGAACATGGGGGGGGGGTGAGGTGAGGGTGGGGGGGATGCAAATGAAACCCATCTCGGAATCCTGCAGGTTCTTCAGGGCTGGTCAAAGAGCCAAATAAGCTTTAGGAAGGTCACTCAGGAGCTTGGTAGTAACAGGTCTACCGCCTGCACACACAGAAGAAGGCCAGCGTGACAGTCGCTCGCCCACATGACTTCAGATGCCATCTGACACAGATGGGCTCAAGCAGAGGACAGCAGAGAGGGGACGGGGAAGTCAACATGCAGCTTTGCAGGGACGACACAGGCAAAGGAGGCCTGCAGGCGTTAGTCCTTAATTCTTGGAAAGAATAAAGGAGACCAGGTCTTCGTACCGTGATCCAGACACACGGGAGCGTCTTTCTCAAGGTCACCCCCTCAGCCTTCAGAGTCCCTTCAATAAAAGGTGGGTTTTGAGGGTGGCAGATATCTGCTCCCTGATATTTGCTGACATACGTCTCCGGACCTGCTGCATCTGTCTCTCTTTTCTGAATTACTTACCTAGCCTACCTGACCATCCCCTTCAGTGTATTTGAAAGTATATTTTATTTCTTATGAGAGCTTTTTTTTTTTTTTGCTTTTTGGGTCACACCTGGCAATGCACAGGGGTTACTCCTGGCTCTGCACTCAGGAATCACCCCTGGCGGTGCTCAGGGGACCATATGGGATGCTGGGATTCGAACCCGGGTCGGCCGCGTGCAAGGCAAACGCCCTACCCGCTGTGCTATTGCTCCAGCCCCTTCTGAGAGCTTTTAACAGCAAATGGCACTTTGCTATATACTGTCTTTCTTGTCACACACAAGAATTTTCTCTCTTTTTTCTTTTTCCTCTACAATTTATTGTAGTAAATTTATAAGACATGAAATTTGCCATTTTTAACCATATCAAGCATACAATTCCCTGACACTAATTGCATTCCCAACGTGACTCAAGAGTCCCCACGACTTGCCTACTTCCGTATCACAGAGACACTCTGTACCCACTAAACAGTAGCTCTCCATCTCTTCTAAGATTTGGTGATTGTACAGTTCTGAGTTTTTCCTCCTCCTCTCTGTTTTGTTCTCTCCTCTCCCGCCTCCAGCTTTTTTTGTGGTGTCCTTTCCTTTGTCCCTGGCTGAAAACCTAGGCCCCTCAGATAATCTCTCAGGCTCTTTGACACATTTGCTTTGGTGAACCTCTGTCTCCCCTGCGGCTTCAGTGAGAACCCAAAGGTCAGATCTCTCTCTGGAGCCCTGTGCTCCAGTTCCTAGCTTCTCTCCGCCTTCCCCCCAGCACTGCACCCCTTTACAGCCCTTGGGCAGTTTGTGTTTTTATCCTTTCATTTACTTGGCCCAACTCGTTGACATAAGGGTGAGCAAATAGGTAAAAAAAAGAATTGCCACTGTCTGGAATTGTGATCAACCTTTATTGCCAAACTGTGAGATTCCCAATGTGGGAAATAAATTGTCTGATATATGATCCCAGGGTTGCCCACAAAAGTCCCTCCAGCCCCTCACTGTACACTGTGGAACAGGAGTAAGAAGGGACTGACATAGATTGCATGGAGGAAATAACTTCACCAAAAATCATAATTAAAAGAATTTTTTTTTTTTTGCTTTTTGGGGGCACACCCGGCGAAGCATAGGGCTTATTCCTGGCTCTGCACTCAGAAATTACTCCTGGTGGTGCTCAGGGGAACCATATAGGTTGCCGGGAACCAAACCCTGGTCGGCTGCGTGCAAGGCAAACGCCCTACCCACTGTGCTATAGCTCCAGCTCCCATAATTAAAAAGACTTTAAAAAGCATTAGGACATATGCCACACACACACACACACACACACACACACACACACACACACACACACCCCTCAATTTTCTGGATAGCTTTACATACCTCATAATTTGCGAGTAATTTGCCAATCAGTGTAAAGTGATTACTTGTCTGTCTTACCAATGAGATTGTAAACTTCTGAAGAGAGAGTTCTGTTCATTCTCCCCAAACCTAGGATCACTGAGATGTAGTCGCTATAGCTTATGTTCTTTCCTTCCTTCATCTCTGCAACTGCATTTTCCTCTGCTTGGAATGCTTTCACCTTTGTTTTTGTTTTTGAATACCCTTTGCTTCCTTGGTTTATATTCTTCCCTTCGCAGCCTGGAGGATGCTTCCTCTAGGAGCCTTCTAGCTGGTTAGGAGCTCTGCCCAACTTCTCTTACTGATGCATCATTGCTGCCCTGTCATCCCCGGCACCCTAAGTTCCATGATTGGTAGGGAGGAGAACCAAGGTGTTTACTGCTTTATTTCCATTCCTGCTGCCTAGTAGGTGGCCACAGGCCACTCCACTCAACAGCCATGATGGTTATTGAACGAAGTTGTGGAGAAGCTGAGTGTCTTTTGTTGATGAATACCAGAGGCCGGGTGTCATTTACTCTGGCCCCAGCTCTTTGGATATGTGCTGGCAAAACACTTTACATTTTACTGAGAAGCAGTAAAAGCAGTAACAGGGCTTTTATGGATAGTGAGATAGAAGCTTCAGAACTTGACTCGAAACTTCGCTTGATGGGTCCATTAGCTCAATTGGTATTTGTTGATTTCAGATAAAGTCACATTCAGCGTTGTTTAAATTGAGGCTCTGTCTTTCTGTTTCAATATTAAAAAGAAAGAAACAACCCCTATGAGATTGTTCCCCTGGCTGTTTTATAGAAAACATGCAACTTTCATGAGCACTCTTGCTTTGGATTAGCAAAGGGAGGTTGGAACATCTCTCTCTACCTCTCTGTCTCTCTCTGTCTCTCTGTCTCTCTCTGTCTCTCTCTCTTGCTTTTTGGGTCATACCTGGTGAGACTGAGACTCAGGGGTTACTCTTGGCTCTGCACTCAGGAATTACTCTTGGTGGTGCTTGGGGGACCATGTGGGATATCAGGGATCGAACCCGGGCTGACAGCATGCAAAGCAAACGCCCTTGATGTACTATTGCTCCCTCCCCAGGTTGAACATCTTGTTCTGGTGCTATCTGGGGTCTCAGGCACCCAGGATACGGCTCCCAAACAAATCAAAACAAAGCCACGCAAACATCTTAAAAGTCAGATATCAAACTTAGGAAAATAATTATAAATCATTAAAAAAATGGGGGAAATGGACAAGGGGTATGAATAATTTCCAATATCAAAATAACAACTGACCACAGATGTAGAAAAGGTCAGCTGTACTTACATAATAAGACAAAGCCACAACTGGTTGGGTAGCGTCAAAGAGACAAAAATGACCCGAATTGGGGCTGGAGCAATAGCCCGGCAGGTTGGGCGTTTGCCTTGCATGCAGCCGACCCAAGTTCGATTGCCAGCATCCAGCATCCCATATGGTCCCCCCGAGCACCACCAGGAGTGATTCCTGAGTGCAGAGCCAGTTGTAACCCCTGTGCATCACCAGGGGTGACCCAAAAAGCAAAAAAAAATAATAATTACCAGGTGGGAGCTGCAGAAGTAGTACAGAGGGTAAGATACACGCTTTGCATGCAACCAACCCCATTTCTATCTCCTGGCACTGCTTATGGCGCTCCAAGCACTAGGAGCAATCCCTCAGCATAGAGCCAGTAATAAGCCCTGAGCACTGCTGGGTGTGCCCTTCCGCCAGAAAAGGATACAGTGACTAACAGTTATTGGGAGTTTACTATGTTCTAGAGATGATGACATCTTTCCTTTACAGTTACTAACGCACTTAGCCATCATGAAACCAGTAGAGGTAGATCTTGTCAACTCAGATTTTCTATACGTGAATGCTATGGCAGCACGATGGAAAAGATTCCCCCAGAACCTGCACCTCGAAGGAGAGCAGAGGAGTTTTTTACTGTAACCACAACACTAACTTAAAAGATTTCTATTAAATGACTAATTTGGAACAAGTGTTGGTATAAATATTCTGGAAATCCATTTTGAACTCATTTTTGCAGTGGAAACATCTGGTGTAGCTGCGCAACAGATAATTGTCGCTGCCTCTCTTGATCAAGAGACCTTTTTATATCTATTTTCCTTTGTCCTATATCCTCCTAAATTTTGGCACTGCAACTCCAACTTATAATTTAAATCCCATCCCGACACACATTTCCCCCCAAATTCGCTTTGCCTTTGTTAACTGTCTCACTCCCAAGATCATACAATTCCATTGTTAGCTGCATGTGGGATCTATTGATCTAAATAAAATGATTGCTGTGCGGATTATCAAGCCGGAGGCCATGATTGCCTCACTTAAGTGTACCGTGAATTTTCATGAGGCACCAAGGATTGAGAGCCCGTTCGCAGGGTTAGTGCCTGAGTGATGGAGAGGGAAGCTGATTCATTGCCTGGGGTGCTGTCTTGGAGAACAGCCTGGGTCTGAACGTGCTGAGGTGCCCGCGCGCTCCTGGGCACAAGACAGGAATCCCAGAAATCAGAGAACAGACGTGGTTCCCTGTGGGCAGCCTTGACCCTCGGTAGAATAGACGGGATTCCCCCACAGCCATTCCTGCCTGCTGTGTCCAGAATCAGCTCTGGGCGGGGTGATCCCTGGGGCAGGTCACTCAGGACATGGAGGAGGTGTATTGACTTGGGGTGGTCTGTTTCCAATGCCCCCCCCACCGCCCCCCCCACCCAGAAGCAGTTCGGTGAGTATCTGAGCTGTCATTTCTCCGGCTTTCTTGCTCCTCTGCACACAGGCTCCACGGTTGGGTCACTTCCTGCAGCTCTGTTCCTCCCTTTCCTTCTGAAGGATGGTTTTGGAAATGGATTTTATTGATTTATTTTTTTTTAAGTGGCAACACCGTGAGATAGTTACAAAGCTTTCATGATCAGGTTTTAGTCATGCGACGTACCAACATCCATCCCTCCACGTGTCCATTTCCCACTGCCAATATCCCCTGTATCCCCTCTGCCCGCCCTCCAATCCCCCAGCCAGCCTTTAGGGCAGGCACTTTTCTTCTTTCTGTCTCTGTCTGTCTGTCTGTATCTCTCCCTCCCTCCTTTTGGGCACCATGGTTTGCATTACAGAGACTGAGAGCCCATCATGTTGGGTCCTGTACCCACTTTCAGCACTCATCTCCCATGCAGAACAATCCCTTCCCGCCACCGCCGTCATAACGGTCCCTTCTCTATCCCAACTGCTCTCTCCCCCGGCCCTTGGGGCAGGCGTCCAGCCACAGGCCAATCCTCCTGACCCTTGTTTCTACTGTCCTTGGGTCTTAGTCTCCTCCCGTTTTTTATATTTTTATAGCCTCAAGCTATGCATGCAACCCATCCCCGCATTCTCCACGCTACCCTTAGGCGTCTGCCCGCCTCCCTCTTGCACCTGTTCTAGACCAGGAGACAGAGCAGAGGAAAACTCCAACAGGATCTGTTTAGCCAAATCAGGAACTTCCAATACTCCCAACGGAACCAAACAGAGCTCTGTAGGGCGAGTGCCCGCTCCTCCGTATCAGGCTGTCGGAGGCCCGCGCGGCAGATGCCTCCCGTGCTCATCTCCTTCCCTGCCGCCTCCCACCCAGCGTCTGGCTCCCCTGCCTCTAAGTGCCGCTCTGCTGCGTTCATGAAAACCAGCCCCCGGGGCCTGTATTCCTGCATCTTCCAAAACGCAGCCAGGGGGGGTTCTCAGCCCACCGTGCTCGGTGGAATAGGAACAGGTTGAAAGTCATCACGGTAACGTGAACGTCTCCCAACTTCACAAGGGCTAGTCCACGGGAGGCTTTTCTGAGCTATGAATCGGAAGGAGATCAGCGGTGGCAGGAAGAACGGGCTGTTTACACGACTAGTTTTATCTGGGGGAGTGGCTGGGCGGGGAGGCCACTTCCTGCGGTTCACAGGGTCTATTCCAGGACTGTGCTCGAGAGTGACCCCTGGTGGTGTTCAAGGGGATTCCAACCCGGGTTGACCACAGGCAAGGAAAGTGCCTTCCTCCTGTGCTAGGCTATCTCTCTGGTCTCTGTTACGACCGGTCTTAATTCTGAAGCCCAGTGAAAGACAGTTTCTTAGGAGAGGAGAGTAGGAATGTGTCTGAACATTCTGTACTTTAAAAACAACACCGCCTAGGAGGGTGCTTCGGAAAGGGAGAGAGACTGAGTCAGGCTCAGTCCCTTTATGATTTCATTAGGAAATTAGTAATTAATTCGAAGCAGTTGGCATGGATGATGAGGAATGTTCTGAGTAAAATTCAAATGATGTTGATTTAGGCAAATTTAAATAGCTGTTGACAGGTAACAGCTCAAAGTGATTAGGAGTTTTTATTCATATTCCTTGTTATTTTGAAAGTAATTAAAACTCTTATTATGGTTTTAAATTCGCTTTTCTGATCACTATTAATCATGTTTTTCATGTTTACTTCTCAGACAATGCCCTCTTTCGGGAACTGTCTGTACCATATGCCATTTATCTAGAGAAATATTAGTTTTCTAATCATCCCTGTCTTTGTTGCATGTGTTTTCTCTGTATTTCATGGTCTAACATGCTATCTAGCACAGCGCTAACTACACGGTGAGTGTGTGATACATACGGATTTCACCGAGAAAACAATTTTATTTTTTTTGGTAATCAGAAGTACTATTTTCCTTTGCCCTATTGATTTATTGTATCTAGCACGTAAATTAAGAGGTGGATTTATTGCTTTGAAATGTATTTCAATTTTATTTGTGCCAGCAAAAAATTCTTTCTTTGGCATTTTCACTTTCTTTTAAAGCTTTCCACAAGAATTATAAACATAGAGGAAGTTGAGAATGTTCCCCAAGGCTTTCAATAAGAGCTTTCAACAAGAAGGCAGGTCTGAATTGTGGCTGGTCTTTTTTTCAGATAATAATGGTTCTCCGCTCGTCTTGGGTTGCAGGTTGTTAAGGCAAGGGGAACGCGGTTGTGAATGGAAAAGCATGCAACACATTGATAGCAGAAGAACATTTTACAAAAAAATGACGCACAATTTTTGAGCTCTTTGTTCCTTCATGTGGGTTTCTTTGTTAAGCGCTTTGTTCCTTGAAGTGATTTATGCCTCACCTTTTGACTTAATGGGGGCCCGGCCCGGTTGTTACTGCGACTCAGACCACTTCTTTTTTTTTTTTTTTTTCTTTTTGGATCACACCTGGCGATGCACAGGGGTTACTCCTGGCTCTGTACTCAGGAATTATCCCTAGTGGTGCTCAGGGGACCATATGGGATGCTGGGAATGGAACCCGGGTTGGCCGCGTGCAAGGCAAACGCCCTACCCGCTGTGCTATTGCTCCAGCCCCCAGACCACTTCTTGACATCTTTGCTTTCCTGGCAACATTGAGGCACATGACTCAGAACATCTCACGGTGAGAGCTAAACTCCGGGCTGTTACCGACATTTCCAAAGGGTTCCTGATGCTGAAACTCAGCCCGCCCAGATCTGGCAGCTCACACTGCCAGGGTCACTTCCAGCCTTTCCCCAACCTGGGCCCTTCCCACTTTGAATAAATGCTTCAGGGTTGCTGCCACTATAGCCACATTCGAGGCAAGTGACTTTGGCCCCCAGCAATTGCCCTTCTGTGCCCACTCCCTGTCTTCACTCCCATATAGCACCTTTTTCTGATTTGACCTGGACCTTCAGACTCATGGCTCAGAATTCCCGGTGAACTAGAAAAGTCGAAGCAGACATCTGTAAAACCTTGTCTTCTTTGAGAAGAGGTGGGGGTCCTAAACATTATGCTTCGTCCAGGAGACCAGCCTCGCCACCTCTGCTGTTAGAGCCTGGGTCAGCAGGGACACTGCCAAGTCCAGCTGAGCCCTGGTGGCAGGCGGGAGGGAGACCCATCACCTCTGAGATGAACTGGCATGTTCATTCATTCATTCATTCATTCATTCATTCATCATTCATTCTCCTTTTCATTCATTCCTTCATTCCCCTTTGCCCTTCCTCTGTCCTGTCATTGGCTGAAGCCTGGCCTTGCTTCCAGGCCCTGTGCTGGAGCTGAGGGGGTGGTGGGTGGTCTAGAGCGTGGGCAGGTATAATAAAACAAGCACACAAAGGAGCAGGTACAGTGTGTGTCTGGGCTGTCCCAGGAGCACTGGGGGAGCGTTGGGTGGGGTCTCTCAGCCCTCTCCTGAATCAAAGATTGAATCACCTTAAGCAATAGGGAGAAGGAGGAACAAGAAGAAATGTCCATTGTTAGGTGACTAAGAGGCAACGGGCATGTTAGGCGCTGGAAGGTTTTCCTAGTTTCTTTGGAACACTTTTTTGTTTTTCTTTTTGGGTCACACCTGGCAATGCACAGGGGTTACTCCTGGCACATGCACTCAGGAATTATTCCTGGCGGTGCTCAGGGGACCATATGAGATGCTGGGAATCAAACCTGGGTTGGCCGCGTGCAATGGTGTTTGCCTTGCATGTGGCCGACCTGGGTTGGATCCCTCTGCCCCTCTCGGAGAGCCCAGCAAGCTACTGAGAGTATCCCGCCCACATGGCAGAGCCTGGCAAGCTCCCCGTGGCGTATTCAATATGCCAAAAACAGTAACAACAAGTCTCACAATGGAGATATTACTGGTGCCTGCTTGAGCAAATCGATGAACAACTGGACGACAGTGACAGTGCTGCAGTGCTTTGGAACGTGTCCAGATGCCCAGCCAGGGTGTTTAGAGGTGAGGGTCCTTCCCTTCTGATAGGTCGCTGACCTCACCTGGCACAGGCAGAGCGATGGAGAGAAGTAAAGTGAACAAACAGGAGAGGTTTACTAGGGGACACTCCCAGGCGAATCCTACCAGCCTCTGTTGAGGTTAGGGTGTAGCCACGCCCTGGGAGAGACTAACGGGATTTGAACTAGTCTTGGGCAAGAAAGGGATCAAAGACCACTGGGCGGTACACTCTGTAAGGAAGCATGGAATGCAGCCTGGGGACTCCCAGGCTTGGCCTGGGCCATAAGCCCTGTCTGGGGTGTGGGAAAGAGACAGGGCGATCTTTGCTTCTGGGGATGTCGCTATCGCTTCAGCCTTCCGGGGCCCGAGCAAGCTTGCCACCCTCCGGGATGCCTCATGGTTTTCCATGTTAATGTGACAATCCCAGAGGCTATTGGAGAAGCAGCTACGACTGGGGTCATATCTGATGAGGAGGGAAGAAGTGCCATCAGCGCCCAGCAACCCAGTCTTGTGTGGACCTCCAGGCTCTCATGCTGGGTCTGTTGGGGCTGCAGGTCTCCCTGGTCCCTCCTGGGCCTGGGTCTGTTGGTAAGCCAAAGCCGAGAGGGAGTCCGGAGGCTCCAGGGTGGAGGAAGAAGGGATGAGGAGCTGATCTCAGGGACGCGAAGAAGCCAAGGAGGGTCGAGTCTGATTCCTTCTCCCCACTGGGCCAGTCTCTTGCCAGAAGGGGTCAGTCCTTGGCATCAGAGTGAGAGAGGGGTGTGAGCAGCCTGGACCACCCCAGGACAGGGAAGGGGGTGCAATGCCACCCAGGGCTGGCAGTGGGCGTGTGGCTGAGGCATAAGGGCTGCAAGGAGGAAACGCTCTTTGGTCCGTGCTCCCTTCCCCACGGGAGAGCCTTATGGAGGTGTGTGTAAAACACAAAAAAGAAAAGGAACGGGGGCGGGAAGAGCACCTCACCGCACCACGCCGGGCACTGGGCACAGGGCAACTGCTTCCCCAACCCTGGGGAGGTTGATGGCGATGACGAGGCAGGTGAAGGAAGGAACGGAGCCAGGCTGGTTGGTCTCAGGTGCGGTTTATTCCAAACTTCTTTCTCCATTCTCCTCTGATTCTCCTCCTGCTTCTTCCTCCCCCATCCTACTTCATTCTCCCTCTCTGCTTCCACTGGAACTCCCTTTATTGATCATGGCACTTCCAAAGGGCGCAATACATTGACATCACCAAAGGCACCAAAAGATGTTACAGGAAGAACATTGAGGCAACATTATTCTCTTGTATCTGCAGGCCAGTAATCTAGGCCTCCAGAAAGAAGACACAAAACCAAAACCGAAGCCTTCCTTGGGCTGAAAGCACTCGGATTTACATCCCAAAGACCGGGCTGGGCTGCCACAGAAAATCTACATGTCAATTACAAACTAGGCAGCACCTGAAATCTACATCCCAAAGACTAGGCTGGGCCAGAGCCTGGAATCTACAATGTCAAGTCAGGCCTGGCTAGCACCTAAGATCTGCGTGTCAAAGACCAGCCAGGCTTCTGTGAGAAAAGGAAAACTGCCTCTGAAATGATTTCCCAGAAGGTAGCTGAAAAAGGGAAAATATTCCTGTCTGCAGTACAGTGTCTCCAACAGAGGTGCGGTTCTGAAAGCGTTGGGAAACTCCGTGAGGCCCAGAAGGCTGACTTTGGTGAGGAGAGCCTGAAGGTTTTCCTGCGGTGCCTGTTCTAGGACGAGAGCCCTGAGGTGGCGCCTCCGCTTTGTGATAGGCTTGACTTCCGAGGGGTATTTCTGAAGTGCCTTAGAAAATTTTAGAAGAGCCAAATTTAAAGCAAGTGAAAAATGTTTTGAAACCGCATGAATAGTCAAAATTATTAAAATTTTTAAAAATAAATTCAGTGCTCTCAGTTATAAATTCAGTTGTGGGGGCTCTGCTCAGGGTGGGGAGGGAAACTCAACCCACCCCCTCCAAGGGGTCCCAGTGAAGACAGCCAGGCGCAGGGGCAAGAGACTCTGCCTAGGGCCCTCTCCACATGTTTGGACAAGCCTCACACATGAAGGAACCGGCAGAGGAACCCAGGTGTGTAGGACCTGGGGCTGAGATCTCTAAGCCTGCTCAGATTGTGATTAGGCCTCTTCTGCCCAAATCCCCCATTTTCCAGTAGCTAGGCGGTCACCCCCAGAAACTGCCCCCTGTGCCATGTAATCCCATCAATGGCCAACATCCAGAGACTATAAAACCAAGCTCCCGGAAGTGCGCGGCCGCTTTGCAGCCGAGTGGCATCTTATAGCCTAGTTCTCCCTCTTGGAGAACCTGGCAAGCTACCGAGAGTTTCCTGCCTGCGTGGGAGAGCCTGGCAAGCTCCCCATGGCATATTCATATGCCAAAACCAGTAACAATGATGGGTCTCAATCCCCTGACCCTGAAAGAGCCTCCAATGTGGCAGCGTTGGGAAGGATGAGTGAAGAGAGGCTTCTAAAATCTCAGGGCTAGGACGAATGGAGATGTTACTGAGACTGCTCGAGAAAATTGATGATCAATGCGATCATGATGATGATGATGAAGTTATAAATTAGAAAGGGATGATGAAGGGTGGGAGCACATGCATGGCACGTGGGAGCCCTGGGTTTGATCCCAGACACCTCAGGGGCCTCTCAGCACCTCCGGGTGTGGCCGTCCCCATCTCATCCAGTCCAGCAACAAACTGGAGTAGCCCCTTAGAAGGCTCCAAAAAAAAAAAAAAACTCCAAACAAAAAAATCCCCAAACAACCCCCCCAAAAAAATAAAGAGAAAAAAAAAGGTGGGGGGAGGGAATAATACAAGTAGGAAGACAGTGCCAAGGGCTTGAGTTCATGTCTGGCAAGTGTGAGGCCCTAAGTTCAATTCCTGGCATGGTATGTCTCTCCCCGCCCCCTGCCCACTCCACATCATCTAGAGGCCCTGGGGCTTCTGCAGGCCCAGTACCTCTGGGACTAAGTGGCATCATATTGCCACTGCCTCTAGGCCCTGAGTACTGCATCCCTCTACCCACCCTTGAACATTTTTTGGGGAGCCCCCCAAACATAATCTCACCCCATCCTTCTTTTCCAATGTCTACCTTGTTCTTGGAGTTCCATCGCCAACAATCTGGGATTACTAACGGTAAGAGTGTAGGTGTCACTATCTGATCTCTCCTTGAGTGCAGTTGTTTGTGTGTTCAGACATATGCACATATACATGTTAATACACAGTCTCAAGTGCAACACACGTATGTATAAACACATGAGGTTTTGGTATTAGAAATTAATTTTTAAATCTACTCATTCACCACAGAGAAACTTTCATGTCAGAGCACATAGGCAAAATTGGTTCTGCTTCATGACCCTCTGCTGGGTACAGGCATTTCTTTAATAACTTTTTTTGGCTGGGAGCTACACCAGGTGTAGCCTGGCTCTGCACTCAGGAGTGCCAGGGGTTGAACCTGAGTTGGCCCTGTGCAAGGCAAGCACACACTCCATTGTACTATTGCTCCAGCCCCAGGTTCGAACATTTCATAATCTACTTCCCCATTCTCAAATGGATGGGCAATCGTTAAATGTTGGCCTTTACTAAAGTACTGCCCACAAAAAGCTTTTGTCCACATACCTTGGCTTCCTTGCACAATACATCCTTATTTTTCAGGATGAATTCCTAGAAATAGAATTGCTGGGTTGAAAATGAGCATCTTTGACTTTTGGTAGGTCCTATGGAGAAAATGTTAGAAGATTTGGAAGTGCCCACTTGGTTCTTTGCTCCCCCAAAAAGGAATGTGTCCCTAAGAGTTTGCCAGAACCATACTGCAAGCTAGGATGTCTGCAGATAAAGTCCTGTAGAGACACAAAAACGATGTTGAGTTTGAATCTCTAAACGGAAGCGGGGCGTTGGGGTGGGGAGGGGAAGCAGCAAATCTGTGAGTGTGCAAGTCACTGTAAAGTCGCTTGCCCAATTCAAGCAATTTTGAATCTGTGTTGTTAGCTCGGTTCCGAGGTGCTTACAGACCTTGAGAAGACAGTCTCAACGCTCTTAATTCAGCTTCCCGTTGGGCAGCCTTGACTTATGGGGTCTCTCTTGTTGCTTTTCTTGAATCTCACCACAAGTAATGGCTTCAAGGACTCCAGGGCTGGAGGTTGTAGATTTCTGTTTCTTATGCAACTTTAACAACTCCCTGGAAACACCAGGACAGCAGAGGTACAGGGATTTTTAAAATAAAAGGAAAGGGAAAATGTGTTCTTTCTGTGCAATCTGTTTGGAGTTTTCTTCTCTGTAACAACTCAGGTGAACTTGGTTTATTTCATCTGCCCCTGATTTTAATAGGCTCATTATTCTGTTAAAACCAGAATATTTCTGCATATATATATTCTGCATATATATTTGTACATGAGAAAGAGAGGAGTATAATTATACATGGTTATGCACTTATATATATTTATGCATCAGTATATATAGGTGAGACTCATCCACTGACTTTTAATTATCTCATTAATCTTGAGTACAAATCCATACTGTTTTCCTCCCTGACCTCCATTCTCTGGGAGCAGCACTGAACCCCTGTTTCTGTTAAGTATATACCCCCATCCCCTGCCCGCACCCACAAATTGCATCATTTTTAAAAAATTTATTTATTTATTTATTGCTTTTTGGGTCACACCTGGCAATGCACAGGGATTACTCCTGGCTCTGCACTCAGGAATCACTCCTGGTGGTGCTCAGGGGACCAGATGGGATGCTGGGAATCGAACCCGGGTCGGCCGCATGCAAGGCAAATGCCCTACCCGCCGTGCTATTGCTCCAGCCCCCAAAATTTATTTTCTTTTTAAAATCATATCCGGCAGTGCTCAATGCTTACTCCTGGTTCTGTGCTCAGGGATCACTCCTGGTTGGGCTCAAGCGACCATATGGGGTATCAGGGATCGAACCCCGGTCCACTATGTGCAAGGTAAGAGTCCGCCTGCTGTGATGTCCCTCTAGCCTCTCTTCACACTGATGCTTCACATGGGTGAGGTCTTTGGCACCACAATCAAATAAGAGGAAAGAAAATGGTACTATGTTTCTAAGGTCATATTCTTTTTGTTTGGTTTTTGGGTTTGGGGGCCATATCCAGAAATACTCAGGATTCTGCACTCGGGACTAACTCTCAGAGAGGAGCCAGGAATGGGATTCAGGTTGGTCCATACAAGGCCAATGTCCTACCTGCTGAACTATCACTCCAGTCACTGAATAAAATTGTTTTCTTAAGTTGCACATCCCTTTCTAAAAAAACAGAAGTCTATTCCTTGGAGATATTGGCTATTATATTTTGCAAATTTTTCTCCCATTAATTTGTTTCTACATAATTACTTACATATATCTTTATACATAGAATTTCATAGTATAAAACCATACCATTTTCCACATGGTTCCATGGGTCAAACCCAGACAAGTGTTCTGTCACTAAGTAACTTTCCCGGCCCCATTATAAATTCATTTGCTGGGGGCATCAAAATAGAGAAATCCTATATCTTCCTGGCTTGCCATTCAAGGTTTAGTTCCCATTTGTGCTCCATGGCCAACGTGGATTGGCAGAAGGGTCTGTGCTGGGCAGACGCTCAGGGTTCTGCAGTGCTAGACACGCCTTCATTTTGGGGGCATCTCGGGGAGGTTATAACCTTCTAGGTCTCTGTCCTTGGGGAGAAGAGATGGAGGGGGCACATGAGCATTCGACTGCTGTGGTCTCTAAGTAATCCCCGGGTCCCTCATAGTCCTGGCTAATAAGGCTGGGAAGTAGGAAGCAGTAAATGAAACTTTGGAGAGTACTAAGTTTCTCCATGACAAACCCCATTTTCGCACCTCTTATAACCAACTAAGTCTGTCATCTTTCTTTTTTTGTTTGTTTTTGGACCACCCCTGGCAGTGGTTGGGGCTTACTCCTGGCTCTGTGCTCAGGGGTCCCTTCTGTGGTGCTCACTTGAGTGAGACATGATACTCCTAGCATGGCTCTTTCGATTCCTCTTTGGGATACACGAATAGCGTTCTCATCCTGTTTGCTTAGGGCCCAGGTCTCTGAGGCATATGTTAGTGCAGGAAGAACGGTGGAATCAGAAAGATGTGCCCGGAGCTGGAGATCCTTCGTCCTCTTAACCACTTCTTTGATGCTCTTGAAGGCTTTCCACGCTGCTCTCTTCCTCTGCGCAGTTCTGGCACCAAGTCATTCCTCATGTTGAGTTCTTGACCCAGGTACACATAGCTGCTGCATTCGGAGATGTTCGTTCCATGGAGAGCAAATGGAATGTGAGGGACTGGTTCATTTTTCATGAACATTGTCTTGGTGAGATTCAGCTGCAGGCCGACCTTTCCACACTCACGGTTGAAGTCGGCCAGCATTTGTGCCACTTGGCTAATGATTCTCAGTATGGTTAGGAAAAAAATTGACTTGTTTTGGAGTCACATCTGGTGGTACTCAGGGGTCACCACCGATGGAACTCTGGGGGGCCACCAGGTGTGGTGCTGGGAACCAGGCCAGGTTCGTGTGCATCCAAGGCAAGTGCTTACTCACTGTACTCTGGCTCCCAAGTTAAAAAATTTAAGGCATGATTTGCAGCATTGCTTCTCAGCCACTGGGTGCATGGCCGCCTCTGAGCACCCAGGATATTCCGAGGGGACTGTAAACCCAGGACTTTTGGTTCCCAAGTGGTGAGTCAGACAGAGATGCAAATACGATAATGCAAAAGCAGTAGGAGTTTTATTCCAGTAGACTGGGGTCAATTATCTCACCCATAGAGTGGTCGCTTGGTAGCAACCCCGACTTCAGGCAGCAAGCAGGTCATATAGGGTTTGATTACATAAGCAATACATGCCTTTTTGTTTCAGAATAAAAAAAAAAAACACCTACTTACCAAACAAAAGTGTTTTGGCAAGTGTCTAGGGGAACAGTGGTCAGGCAATACTTAAACAGTAGTTTCCCATAATAGTTCATGGTTACATAAGCTACTCATTTTAGGGTTAACAAAAGACGATTTCTGGGGCATAGTGATTGATTGAGCCCACTTGCTCAGGTGGGTTCAGGTTGGATAGTTACACACTGTTTCATTGCTGGGAAACTGAGACTGTTTCAGTCCCAGGAACTGAACCTGAGGCTTACCTGATTTTGCTGATTTCTGCCACCTGTCATGGCATCAGTTTTACCCTTACAGGACCACAGGTGAAAGTTGCATAAATGAGATGGGGGATGTAGGTGCACAGGAAAGTAACTAGGTCTGAGGAAGCCATAGTCAGAAAAGGTTCAGGGGCTGGAGCGATAGCCCAGCGGGTAGGGCATTTGCCTTGCATGTGGCCAACCTGGGTTCGATTCCCAGCATCCCACATGGTCTCCTGACACCGCCAGGAGTAATACCTGAGTGAAGAGCCAGGAATAATCCCTGTGCATCGCCGGGTGTGACCCCCCCAAAACCAAGAAAAAAAAACAGAAAAACCCATTTCTCCGCGCCCGCACCCCCAGAATGACTGACGAAGAGGATGGAGCTGCTTGGGACACCGGCAGCCCACCAGCAACCTGCAGTATGTGACTTGAGAGTTTCCGCCAGGCCCCCCGAGTGGGGGCCTGGCGTTTCTCTTTTTTTTTTCTTTAATCTATCTCTCCTCCCCTCAACTTCTGGGCACAGCACAGCATCTACCCCACTTCTGAGCACAAAATGGAGAGACGCACCCAAGTGCGCGGCGCGGCTGGCGGGGGATCAAGGGCGGGGAAGTACCGGTCTCCGCCCACATCGGACACTTAAAGAGAGTGCAGCCACGTGGGCTTTCCCATTTCTCCGCGCCCGCACCCCCAGAATGACTGACGAAGAGGATGGAGCTGCTTGGGACACCGGCAGCCCACCAGCAACCTGCAGTATGTGACTTGAGAGTTTCCGCCAGGTCCCCCGTGCGGAAATCTCTCTCTCTCTCCTTCAACTTTTTCCCTGGACTTTAGACAGAAACCCAGAACCTAATGTCATCTTAGTATTAGCAGTATGTAATGGTTCCTTCTTAATGGGTCGGACTTTTGTGGGTGATCCTAACAAGAATAGTAAGTATTTTGTTGAAATATTGAAGGCAATCAAAATGGTAGCCATCTCTCTAGACTGAACTAAGCTATATCCCCACGCCGGCTGAGAAGAAATATCCTTCTTTCTCGGGAAGAAACGTGGCGTGGTGTCAAACATAGTGTGATGTCCATTAAGCAAACAGACCTGGTGGCGTGGGAATGGGAAATAAGGGGAAAAATTAGGTGCATGGACCAGCGGGACGCTGGTGGTATCTCGAGCCGGAGCCGATATCAGCGCAAGAGCTTTGGTTCCAGAAACGCCTTGCAGACACTCTACTAGACTATCAACTAAGCCAGAGCCCCACGCCGGCTGATGACGGGAAATAACCATCCTCTTCGGTTTTTTTCCCTTTGTCAGACAGCGTGGCGATTACTAAACAGGCATGAACTCGGTGGCGCGGGGCAAGGGGGAAAAAGAAAAGTTATGTAACAAACAGCAGGACTTAATATCTCTATATGCTTAGTAATGGAGAATTATCAAATGCCTCATTGGCAATAGGACTGTCTTTTTCTATTTGGGGGGAAACCCCAGCAACGGTAGTGAGTTGTGTGTTGAAACATGGAATGTAATCGAGATAAGCGCAAATGAAGTGAAACTTATCACGTACAAGGGTGGGGACTAGGGAGGTGGGAGGGGGCGGCAGATATACTGGGGGGGTTGGGGGTGGAAGATGGGCACTGGTGAAGGGAGGGGTGTTTGAATATTGTATAACTGACATAATCCTGAGAACTTTGTAACCCTCCACTTGGTGATTCAATAAAAAAAAAAAAAAAACAGAAAAGGTTCAGAAATATTGGTCTAGAGGAGCCTTTCATGACCAGCCCATGTATCTCTCCCGCCATATTAGCCAGAAGCTTCTCACGAAATACCGTGAGTTGTCCCAGCCCAGAAGGTACGTTTTTCTACTCCACTCATGCCTCCTTCCCCCTTCCTTCCTATCTGTTTTTCAAGAGAAAGTTTCTTTCTCCAATGCCAGGGATCAAACCCAGGGCCTCACCCATGCTTGTCCATCTATCCATCACAGTGTAACATTCCTGGATCTTTGATTTTTTTTTCCTTTCTCCAGAGTTCCAGGTAGACCCAAGCCTTGGGTCAGGGAAAACTGAAGGGCAGAGTGAAAATTTAATATGATTTTGAAAGTTTCATTTTGAGAGGGAAAAATTTCTAACATTGTGTTCTTGAGGGGCAGGGTCATCTACTTGTTTAATATTGTTAAAGGAAACAAAAAAATTTCCACCTGAAAACTCAGATTTAACTGAAAAAGTACTTATTTCCAAAGAAGGATGTTTCTTTGTATCATTAATAATTATTTAAAAAAAAAGAAATTTTGTTTTGCACTAAAATCTTCCATTGCAGTCTTTGAAAGGTCTTAAAACAGGAATGATTATACAAATTTCACTTGCCAAGATGCGTGATTTGTTTTTGGCCGGGGAGAAACAAAGTCAGCATGGAGGTGTTCCCAGCACCATGTGTCTGTCAGGATAAAGAGGCGGAAGGAGACAATCTGTTCCAGGGCCTCTGAAGGACTATCCCTCCTAGCCCCAGAGCACTGCTCTCGGAGCCTGGGCATTCATAGCCAACTAACATACTGTATGTGTACACCGGCGGGTCTAAATGAACATAGAGCTCCTAGACCAGGCTTGGGGCAGTTTGTGGTCAGCGACCTTTTATTGCTCTGCTGACCACCACATCTAAGTGGAAACTGGTGAAAACGGTTCCCTGTGGTGTTTGGAAGCAACGTGCACCGTGGAGAGAGAATGGGAAACATAAGGTGGGGTTTTGCCTTTTGCAAAGGACCTCTCTTGTCAGAAGATTTAGTTAATGCTAGGAAGATGTTGCTTCTCTTCAAGAGAACTGCCCAAAGAAATGGTGGGGGCAAAATCTGCAAGTCATCCAGCCCAGTGGAGAGAGAGCAAAGAGAAAGGCTTCCTTCTGTTATGAATCAAGCAGAATCTTCTTTGTGAGGGGTGGGTTTTGTATCTCTTTATTTTTCATGTTTTTAAAAAATTAATGCCTCTTTGCATATAGGATGCACTGCAGCGACTGCCAAACTTTTGGTGGAGTCTCAATCCCCCAAAGATTCTATCTGTTTCCTGGTATTTCTTCATTCTCCTCCAGTTATGGCCCTAGTTTTCTTTCTTGCTAATTTGTGTGCTCTAGTAATTAATATTCTCATGTGAGCTAAGCATCAGGTCACCGTCTTTCGTTTGTCTATTTTACTTGGCATCATCTGAACTTTGTCCCAAAAGTCAGTTTTCCCTTTTTAAATGGCAGAGCAGTATTCCTCTGAATATGGATGTGGACTGTGCGTTCTTTAGCTCCTCATCTGTCGATGGGCCTTTAAGGTTGGTTGCGTGTTTTGGATATTATGAATGAAGTGATTCTAAATGTAGCTGCGCAATTTCTTTATTTTGGGATGAGTGTTTTCATATTCTCTGGATAAATGCCTGGGAGAGGTATTGCTAGATCATATGATATTTCCGTTTTAATTTTTTTAGAGGAATTTCCATACCATTTATTTAGAGGCTGCATCAATTTACATTCTCAGCAACAATATACCAGAGTTCTTTTTTTCTACACACACACACCAACACTTCTTGTTGCCAATCATTTGGGTCTAGGTCATTCTCAACTGTGTGAGGTGCTAACGGATCAGGTTTTGAGTTGCATGTCTTTTATCATAAGTGATGCTGAACATTTTCTATCTGTCTGTGGACCATCTGCCCACAGACTTATCTTCTTTGGAGAAAGTGTTTATTCAGATTTTTTTGTCCATTTTTTTGGGTAGAGTTGCCTGCCTTTTTGTTGTTATGTTCTGAAAATTCTTTCTAAATTGTGTTAAGTGCAAGTATCTTTTCCCAAGGCTAGGTTACCTTTTAGTGTTAATAAAAGTTTCTCTCATGATGTAGAAGCCTTTTAAAAAAATATTTGAGTCACCTTGAGATATATAGTAACAAAGCTGTTTATGATTGGTTTTCAGTCATACAATGATCAACACCCATTCCTCCACCTGTGTCCATTTCCCACCACCAATGTCCTCAGTTCCTCCTCCCCTCCCCCATCCTGCCTCTATGGCTCTATGACAGGCACTTTCCTTCTCTCTCTCTCTCTCTCTCTCTTTCTCTCTCTCTCTCTCTCTCTCTCTCTCTCTCTCCCCTTTCTTTTGGGTGTTATGGTTTGCCATACAGATACTGAGAGGTTATCGTGTTTGTTCTTTTACCTACTTTTAGCACCCAGTTCTTTTTTTTCTTTCATTTTTATAAGGTTGTTCACAATAATTTATTACATTTAATATTTCAACACCTATCCCACCACCATTTCACCTTTCTACCAGCATACTTTGAATATTTCCACGCTGCCCCCCAAAGCCTGCCCCGAAACCAGGACCTAAATAATTTATTTTGTATTGCTTGTTATGAGTAAACCACCAAAAATGATATAAAAATTTCTTTAGGGGAAAATGTGTGACTATTGTTCTATTTCACCCTGGAGCCATTAGGCCCTTGTCTTGGTACATTTGTGGTGCAGAGTATGAGATTTGTGGCACCAGCTCCAGGAACTCTAAAATTTTAAATATGGTAGTACAGCTGAGGTCAATTTAATTTATTTCTTTCTTTCTTTTCTTTCTTTCTTTCTTTCTTTCTTTCTTTCTTTCTTTCTTTCTTTCTTTCTTTCTTTCTTTCTTTCTTTCTTTCTTTCTTTCTTTCTTTCTTTCTTTCTTTCTTTCTTTCTTTCTTTCTTTCTTTCTTTCTTTCTTTGTTAAAAAAACGGAATGTGACTTTGGGGTCCAGTCATCTCTGTAGTGTGTTGCTCTTGTGTTGCTCTAGTGTTAATCTCTTCTGAGATTTATTCTGGAGTCTCTGGATCATGGCCAATAAGGAGCTTAGATGGCACCAGAGGCAGTTCGTGGGCATGACTGCCAGGCTACCAGAAGCACAGGGAGATGGGGGGAGGTCGCCCATTCCTGACTCCTTGCGAGCATGGAGATTTCAGTCACAAGTCCTGCATACCTGGGCTTTTCAGCAGATTCACTCATGGATGAGGCTCATCCGAGCCTGTGGAAGTTGGTTTTCAGCAAGCAGTTCTTATCTAGAGTGATCATTTCCAACTCTCTTTGTCAAAATGCTCCTTCTCGATACCAATTGTCTTCTCCCCCCAAGAAGCCTTTTATTTTGTGTTGTAAATCATGCCATAGGTGTGGTGCTCAGAGACACCTAGGATGGGGGTCGCTCCCAGTAGGGATCAGGGGACCATATGGTGCCAGGAATCCAACTACATGCAAGGCAAGTTCACGGAGCCACTTCCTGATCCATGTAGGATTTTTTTAATTTGATGTAGTTCCTTTTGTTTATTTTACTTTTGTTTGTTTAGCTTTTGTTCCCCTTCCTAATGGAGTCAACTCTCCAATATCTCTGCTACTGATTGGAGTTCTGGAGTATGCCATCTGTTTGCCTTCTTTAATGATATGGTTTGGGATATAAATATCTGCTTTCCATTTTGAATTAATTCATGTGTATGTTGTTAGTGATTTAGTTTCATCTCTTTTTTTTTGCATGTGGTTGTTCAATTTTCCCAACATTATTTTTTGAAGACAACATTTTTTCTTTACTGCATGTAGAACTTGACTCCTTTATCATGGTTTGGTTGTCCTTATATTTGTGGATATATTTTTAGGTTCTTCTATTTCATTAGTTTGTGTGACTGTCTTTGTTCCCATACCATACTGTTTCACTACTGTTGCTTTGTAATATAGTTTGAAGCCAGGAGCTGGATGTTCTCTCCCTCCCTCCCTCCTCTCTCTCTCTCTGCCTCCCTCCCTCCCCCCTCTGCCTCCCTCTCTACCTCTCTCCCTCCCTTCTTTCCTTCCTTGCTTGCTTGCTTCTCTCTTTCTCTTCCTTAGAATTGCTTTGGATATTTGATTAAAAAAACCCAACAGAATCTTAGTTTTTTTGTTTTGTGGCTACACTTGACTGTGCTCAGGACTTTCTCCTGGCTCTGAGCTCAGAAATTACTCCTAGTGGGGCTTTGGGAACCATACCCAGTACCAGATCAATCACAGTATCCAATATCATGAACCTGGGTGGACCGCATGCAAAACAAATACCCTAAATGCTGTACTATCTCTCCAGCCCTCAAAATGATTTTTGAGTGGGAGAAATGATAATTGAATTAAAAAAGAAGTTGTACTTATCTCCATGTAATTGCAATGTTTTTTTTCTTTTCTGTAGATAAATATTTGTATTGATAGATACTTTCTGTTGCTAAATATTTTCGTTTTCTTTGATTGCAATGGGTTAGTTTACAATTTAAAAAGCACTTATGGGCACAGGTTGGCACAGAATTTCAGTGCCTGCACAGGTTGGTACTGACTGTTGTAGGTAGGCAAGGTAGGCACTGAGTGACACAGGCTTCACAGGTTGGCACCAACTGGCACCAGCTGGCCAGGTTGACATTGATTCTATCATCCAGCCTAGGTAGGCATGAGCTTGGCCAGGTTGGTATCCCCAGGCATGAACTGATGCAGATTGACACTGCCAGGGATGAAGAGACATAGGTTGGCACTGACTGGCACTGTTTGGTAAGGCTGGCACCACCTGGTATGAACTGGCATAGATGGGCACTTAATGGCACTAGCTGGCACAGCCTGGCACTGAATAGCACACATTGGCACCACCTGGAGTAGGTCATCACCTGGCACTATATGACACAGGTCAGCACTGACTGACATTGCCTAACACGAGTTGGCACCAATGGGCACAGGCGGGCACTTACTGGCACAGGCAGAACGGGTTGATTGGATCCAACTGGATCAGGCTGACATTGACTGGCACTGCCTGGCACAGGTTGGCACTGACTGGTACCACCTAGCACTGGACCACAAAGAAGAGTCTTTGTTGAGCTTACAGCTGACCTGTCCTGTGCCAGCCTGCATGAGCCCCCAAGCCTGGACCTGCTTGTGCTGTTCCCCACCCACCCCCAAACACAGGGGGAGGTTCTGCAGCCAGAGCAGCTGCCCATGTCAGGACAGGAAAGTGCCCCCTCCATCCATGCCCACGGGAGCTGGGACACCACGACCTTCAAAGTCCTAAAATTCTGCCTTTTCTCCAGAAGGATTATGTGTGTGTGTGTGTGTGTGTGTGTGTGTATTTATTATTGCACCATTGTAGCACTGTCATCCTGTTGTTCATCAATTTGCTCAAGTGGGCACCAGTAACGTCTCCATTATGAGACTTGTTGCTACTGTTTTTGGCATATCGAATATGCCTCAGGTAGCTTGCCAGGCTCTGCCGTGCGGGTGGGATACTCTCAGTAGCTTGCCGGGCTCTCTGAGAGGGACGGAGGAATCAAACCCGGGTTAGCTACATGTAAGGCAAACGCCCTACCCACTGTGCTATCGCAGGGTTCGATGTGCCTTATGATCACTGAGCATGCCTGCCCTGGTCTGGAAGCAGCTTTTCAGCACAGAGATGGGGAATCCCTCACCTGACAGGCCCCCCGGGCCCCCTCAAGTCCTCTCTCTCTCTCTCTCTCTCTCTCTCTCTCTCTCTCTCTCTCTCTCTCTCTCTCTCATCCTCCTTCCCCAGGGGCTGTGCCTGCTCTGATGATGACACTAAGACTGTTTTTTCCTTCTTTGTTTTATCTGAAAGCGATTCTTCTAACTCCCGGCCCGTGGGCCTGGGCCTCACCCGCTGGATCGCGGCGGTGCCGGCTGGCGGTGTCGTGGCAGAGAGCAGTGAGCCTCCGACTGGAGCGTGCGTAGGACTTTCCTTGGCCCGCTTGGTGCCGGCTCCACACGTTTTGCATTTCTAGAGACACTCCACATCCGCCCGCTGCGCGTTGGCACTGCACCTCGTTCTTCCTCCGGTTCCTTCCTCAGGCTGCCTGGGGAAGGGGGGGTGACTTTCGGCCCTGCCTGTCAGCCCTGGGCTGGCACAGGACACCAATGGGCCAGGGCCAGGCCTCTGGGGCCTCTAAAACTCAGGGCAAAGTCGAGCACGGCTGCGTAGGTGCCCCCGCTGCCCGGTCTCTCCCCAGCTTCTTTCTCCCTCCTGCACTGACACTCACCCTCCCTCTTCAGTTTCCTCTCTCCTTCGTCCTTTTCTTCCCCATCTTCCTTAATTTTTATGGCTTGCATCAGCCAGTGAGCTTCTACTTCTTGCCTGTGGGAATATGAAGCTGCCACTCCCCCCACCCGCCCCCAGAGCCCCCCACTTCCCCGGCGTGGAAAGGTCCATGTTTGCTGACTCCTATCACCGACCAGTTATCTGCCTTCCCGTGGAGTCTGGCGAGCCGAAGCCCAGCCTGGTGCAGTGCCACAAAACAAGTGCCAGGGCAGACACCCAGGGCGGTGGCATCCCTGAGTTGGAGTTTTGGGGTCGACGCAGCCCTTCCCCGTTTGATCTGGTGCCATCCCAGCTGCAGAGAGGAAGGAAAGAGCTGGGCACCCTCAAGGCAGGTGCTGTTCTCCGAGGAATAGCAAGTAAAAAGCAGGAAGAGGAAGAAAAGAGAGACCACTGTGTGGCCGTGCCTGGGTGGGCGTCAGCAGTGAGCGGTGCTGGTGCTGGGTTCCTCTGGGTGTGGTCGCTTCCTCCCTCCCCAGGAGAGGACCAAGGCTGGCCGGAGCCTGCTGGCGGGGGACGCAGGGCGCTCGGCCAGCCGAGGACATGTGCTGGGTGGAAACCAGCAGAGAAGGCACGAGGCAGGGACCCTCTAAGCCGCTGACCTTCCACCTGTTTACTCAGGAGACAGGCAGGTTATGTCTGGCCCCGACTCATGAAATTTCCCCCCAATTGCTATAATTAGTTCATCGTCGGGTTTCACTTTTTTTTTCTTTTGCTTTTTGGGTCACACCTGGCGATGCACAGGGGTCACTCCTGGCTCATGCACTCAGGAATCACCCCTGGCGGTGCTCAGGGGACCATATGGGATGCTGGGATTTGAACCTGGGTCAGCCGCATGCAAGGCAAATGCCCTACCCCCTGTGCTATCACTCCAGCCCCCGGGTTTCCCGTTCTATATTTTAGAAAAAATATAGAAACTTCCTTCAGTACTGTTGGTGTTTTAGCGTCACTTTTTTTGAGTCCTTTTTTTTTTTTTTTTTTTTTTTAAATTTTGGGTTTGGGTGGGTGTCACACCTGGTGAAGCTCAGGGCTTACTCCCAGCTCTGCGTACAGGATCACTCCTGGTGGGGCTCGGGGGACCTTTGGGGTCCCAGGGAGGGGACCCTTGGCGGGCAGTGGGCACGGCCGTCCGTCTACGACGGCTAAACTCCTGCTCTGCTGCTCCAGCCCCGTCCTCTTTCTTCCTTGAGATTCTGAACCTGACCGAGCGCGTGCCCTTCCCCATGCCCGGCGCTGTGTTCGGCGTTGTGATGACCCGGGATGGCTCCCTGGCCCTGCTGCAGCGCTGGCGCCCTGAGCCCCGGTGCCTGCCCGGCTGGCATGTGCTTTGCTCACACAGATTCCGACAGTGCTCACCGGGGAGTTGACCATTTCCGTTCGATAGGTTGCACGTGTTTAGCAAATACATACGTTATGGCTCTCCCGGATACATATCCCAGTCGGTCCCCTCCCCACGGAGCTGCCCTGGGCCCCCGCACCCCCACAGCAGGTACCAGAGCCCCGCTGGAATTGGGGGTTCCTCACGTGAAGGAGGCTCTTCCAAGTTCCTGACACCCCTCCCCCGGCTGCTTCTCTCACTGGTCACAGTCAACATCTTAAGGCTGGTGGGTGGCCATCGGGCCTCAGTCCTGCTGTCACCACTCGGGAGCTTCTTCATACCCTGGCTTGGGGGTGCCTCTTCCTCCAGGAGGCTCAGTCTAGAAGACAGTGGAATGGGCATGGCCTTGTCAGCCGCACAGTATGTTCTGGGGCCAGGAACCGGTGGACTGACCAGCCCAGACACCTCGTTACAGACTCGGGGCCCTCCGGCCCCCACCTGCCACAGACGGGTGAGGCCTGCCTGCCTTTGAGTTCAAATTCCCCTCCAGGAGAACATGGTTGCAAGAAAAACAAGGGGGGAAGGGGCTAGGGCGTGGGGTGGGGACGGGGCTCTGTGAGATCATGCCAGCGTGAGGACCTGGGGTCAGTCCTGTTGGGAAGACAAGCCTGGAGACATTGACCTATGCTTGGTCTCTTTAAAAAAAAATTCTCCTTGTGCTTCTCCTCCTCCTCTTCCTCCTCCTTCTCCTCTTCCTCCTCCTCCTTCTCCTCCTCTTCCTCCTCGTCCTCCTCCCTCTCCTCCTCCTCTTCTTCCTCCTCCTTGTCCTCCTCCTCCTCCTCCTCCTCCTTCTCTTCCTACTCTTCCTCCTCCTCCGTGTCCTCCTCATCATCCTTCTCCTCCTCCTCTTCCTCCTCCTCC